>NW_024582061.1:10579385-10738914 GCF_017639235.1 Corvus kubaryi | reverse complement strand
CATCCGGCGGGCGGTGCGGGGCGGTGCGGGGCCCCTTGGCGAGCGGCGGCGCCCGGCGGGTCCGCAGCAGCCGGGGGCGGAGGGGCCGCGGGGCCTGCGGTCAGCCCGGCCGCGCTCCCCTTCCCGGCGCGGCGCAGTGGGCGAGCGCTGGCACGGCCGCCTCCCCGGAGCCGGGCAGGGCAGCGGAGGGGAGGGAAGAGGAGAGGAGAAGAGGCCTCGGCCACTGCCGGGGCGAGCAGGGCGCCGGCTTCTTCCTGGGGAGGGGGCGGAGGTGCCGCACCGGAGCGTGCGGTGGAAGTTTAGCGGTTCCTTCGAGCATCCTAACTTCAGCGGCGCCCCTGCCTCTGCCTGACTGGAAAAAGAAAGCAGATGGGAAAAAATACCCTGAAAGTGACCCGTAGAAACAGATCCCCCGCAGCAGATACGGAAGGGTCTGCGGCCAGGCTCTGCAGCATGTCTTAAGCCTCAAACTAGAGGTGAATATCCCAAATGGCAGGAGCCGGAGATAGCGTAAAGGCTGATAGGAATTGTTTTATCTGTGTTGTGTTGCGGTATGCTTGCGGGTTAAATTGCTGGTGAATGGCTTCGAGGGAGGTGGAGGAGGGGTTAATGATTGTTTTTCGCCTTCTAGTTGCCATGAGAGGTCCTTAGAATTCCCTGCAATATCGCAGTGCATAGATAAAAACTTACTTATCTCAGGGGATGCAATTTCCTCCTTGGAAGGAGGCAAGGACTGCCATCCTCCCCTGCGAGCCTCACGTTATGTGCATAAGCAGTTCGGTCTGTAGCCCTGCGCTAGAGCATCAGGTACAGTCAGGCCACTGAAGAGAGCACAGGAGCCGAGGGCTCGGAGCAGCACTGCGACGGGCAGGCACTGCTCTACTCTGCTCCTGCCCTTGACTGAGCAGTCTAGGGTGGCACACATGCATGCCCACCACTGCAAGGCAGGCGAGGGGAGGTGAAACCGTATCCCCACTGTACCGATTTCAGAACATAGGCTCTTTGACAGAAAAAGCACCCTGGGAGGAAATGTGACACCTCAAAGGCCTTATGAAGTGGTTCCAGTAGAAATTTAAGTGAGTGATAACATAGAGCACACGCAGAAAGTCACCCACCATTCTTGATGTGCTGGTGAGGGTGGTGTGTGCTTGTGCAGAGCAGCTGGCTTAAATACCAGTTCTGGGAAGCAGAATGGTGCCTCACCTGATATTAATAGGCGAGGCATGATAAATAAGTGAATATCTGGTGTGAAATCCTCTCCCACACACACTGTGCCAGGAGAATTTTCCCATTTGTTTTAAAGAATTTGGAGTTTTTGCTCGTCTTCTCCTCTCCTGAGTTTTTCTTATCCTTTTCTTTTTTTTTTTTTCCCTGGGTGGTGGAGAGCTTAGCAGTAAAATGAAGGACATGAAAATACAACAAGTGAAACAAACCAGAAGTAACACTGCTGTTAAATGTTTGACCTGGTTCTTAGTTTCATTTGTGAGCTGTACAAGGAAATGAGTTGAGTTTCAAAGCAGACCTCATCAGGTGTAATCCTACATGGCCTCTGCCCCAGAGTTGGGGCAAACTAGTGGCTGCCGTGCCACCGAGCATCAGAGATGTGGCTTCATCAGGAGTGGCTGTATTGGCTTCAGAGGAGGTGCATGGCTTGAGCCAGGCAAGAATCTGGTTCTCTGGACCCTCCTCTAGGCAGTGTTGCCCTTGCTGTGCAAAATCATCACCTGTGCACTCACCTTGTGACATTTCCTGCTGTGCAGAGAATAGAGCCAGGCTCTATGGACCAGGGGAGACCCCATTTTAAGAGGGGGTCTGCTAGACATCACAGACTGTGGGTAGATTTTTGCCTAGGATGGGTGTCTCCAGCGATTTTCTTGGCATCTCCTACCTGGCATCCTTCACAATTGTGTAAAGAGAGGTATTTATATGTATTAACCTTTATTTTCTAAACAGTGATTACCTCTGTTTTGGTTTTGTTCCTCTTCGCTTTGCTTCTTACTTATTCTTGACAACTTTGTTGCGATCCAGGGTGTATTTTTAGCAGCCGCATCGGTAGTTTTCTATGTGGGTGGCTCATGGAATTAATCTGGGTAATATTTGTAAATTGCACCTCGCCACCAGTGCGGCTGCTGGAGCTGAACACAGGCAGGGACCTGCCTGCATGCTATCCTTGTCACATGTGGGGCTGGGAAAGCCGGAAAATCTGACCCTGTACTCGTTGTGGATCAGATCCCATTTAATGCTAGAAACAGGCCAGCCCTGCTGGGTTTTGAATGCATCCTTAAGTCTCGTTAAAGCACACAAAACTTGCTCATCAGGGAGGCGGCCCCAGTGAGGCAGGGTAAAGGTTTTTACCCCAAAGTTCATGCAGGGAGATGATAACTCAGAGACGCTTCCTGTTTATGAAATAATAAGCAGAACTTAAGCTGTGTCAATGCTGGGACCAAAAGCCTAAGTTTTTATTTGCTCAGGATATGGCTATAGCCAGGATAACAGGAAACCCCCTCCAGTTAAAATTATTGTTCTTATCATGCTGCTGTGTCTAGTGATTAAACAAGTTTGCGATGTAACGGGTGAAAAATGCTGTTTTATTTTCAGAAGGGAAAAGAGCATTGCTGGGACTAGGGGCTGGGGTGAACAGACAAAGAGGCAAGCTCAGCTACTCACTGCAGTCGTTAGCCCTTGGACTCTGTGCAGTGCATTCCTCTTTGTGGCTGTAACAGGTGGGGAAGACCCAATTGGCACCTCAGCTGGCCTGGAAAGTGAAATAATTTTCATTTTTCCATCACTAGGTTTCCCCATTTGCTCAGTGGTTGTTATTTACTGCCCAGTTTTACATGGTGCTTTGAGACCACTGGATGTGGTTTCATCCAGACTGGCTAAGAGTTGCACCTCATTCAGTGTAGGTTCTTCTACTGATGGGGAACAGCCTAGAGACCTCCTTGATGCCTGTGAGGCTCTTGAGCTTAGCTCAGCCTTGGGAAGTTAGACCATGTGTTTGGAGGTAGATAATGGACTTGGGTGGCAAAATGAATAAGGCCCGATTTTAGCCACATCATAGCAGTGGTGCGTAAAAGTATGTGAATATTTCGTCAGGAGGGAAGATGGGAAGTCAAATCATGGCAGGATTGGTGACATGGGCCTGGAAGTAAATCCCTGTCATGATTGTGGGCCTCACCAAGTGGGTCCCAGGTGATGGTGTTAGAGCGGTCCTGCCGGATAGTGAGGTCGAGGGAAGTGCAGTCACCTTGTGCTGGGACCAGCCTGAGACACCGGCATGAGGCAGATGAGACAACTTCTTCCAGCTGCAGGACTCAAGGCAATTGTGATAGTGCTGCCTATGGGCGAGACCCCGAGGAGAGTTTGCAAAGGCATCCAGTGGTGGGCTTACAGCTGTTACGGTGTCCCTATCCCTGTGTCTGTAGTGAATGGGAAGGCTAAGACTGGTTTGTTGGGGGTTTTTTTAACATTCCACCCTTTTCCTCTCTGATCCCAGTTTAAGAAGATATTTTCAGGTCTGTGCCTAAATTTAAGCTCACAGACAGTGCTGCTGACTTCATTAGGATTGTTTATGTCTTTAAAGCTAGCCACACGCTGAAGTACCTTTGTGACTCATGGCCTCTATAGCTTAATCACTCCATTTATAAAATGGGGTTGTTTCCTCACCCTTACTAGGAAATCTCTGCCCTCTGAATGTGAAATATTATTTATAGGTCTTTCTCTTACTTTTGGAAGGATAACTGGTGGATAACAAGAAGTGAGAATTAAACATTATTTGGAGAAAAGGTTATTTCTTGAGCTGTTTACATACCCTAATGTGGACCAAGGTATTTAACTGGAAGCCTTCTCTTTTGAAACTATTTCCCCTAGCAGTACAGAATTCACCTTTTCTTTTGAAAATAAACCCAAGTGATAATTTCACTCCAGACAGGACATCTAGCAATTTGTTTGTCATGCAGGAGGAGTAGAGGCATGTTACTGCTACCCCTCATTTACATCACGGAGCGCCCCTGAATACTCCCTCATTTGGCCCTATCAGGAAACTGAGGTCCATCCTCAGGAAAGCACAAGTGCCTGTATTTTGGGACCACTCCTGAATTCAGGTATCATTCAGAACTGGGTCGTTTTGATGGCAAAAATACTTCTACTAAGACTTGCCCACGCACATGAGTGGAGGAGCAGCCTCTGTCTCTGTAGGCTGGCAAAGGCATTGCCACATCTCAAAATACCTGGGAAAATCCAGAGTCAGGACTAAATTAAAAAGCTCTCTGTGCCATTAGGATTTATTTATTGAATGGAAGTAACAATAAGATGTAATAGTGTGTATTTATACAATGCTGTATATGTTCAAGGTGGTATATAAAGAGTGGCTATCTGATCAGGCCACTGACAGAATGATGCCAAGGAACAGAGCCTTTTGCTTATTCACAGGAGGTGTACAGAATAGCCAGAGGAAGGGACGCATCTTCGAGATGTGACCCCCTTGAGCTGCTCCTGAGCTTGATTCTGATACAGATCAGCAACAATGTCACTGAAACCCGGGGAGCTACACCAGGGGAAGCATGGTCTCCACCTGATGAGCATTAGCCTGTCTGTGTCATGTTTCTGGAAGGAGAGGGAGTTTTATGCTGGGTGATGGATGCCATTGTTCGCTCCCTTGGTTTTCTTTAGTGTCAGCACTGAATGGGACATGTTTGGAGAAGTTAAAGCTCACTCTATTTACACGTCCTTCTCTGTCCTGCTCACCTTCCAGGGCCTGTGTCGATATCTGTCTCTGGAAGGACAAAGTAAGAGCAGTCACACACAGCTCCTACCCTGGAAAGCAGGAAAGGTCATCCCACAAGGCAGTGGTATTTGCCAGAGATACTTGGGAAACTACGAAGGGCAGCTGTCTTCCCTGTTCTTTATAGATTTTAATCCGTAAAGGTTTAAAGATTTTAATCTGCAAGACCTGGAACAATGTGTTACCTAGCAGAACCCTGCAGGCTAACATCTCCTTTGGTCCTAAAGGCTGACAAGTTGGGCTCTGGGCTATGCTGAAATGCCAAAGAAACTTATCTCTCACCAAAATCATTTAAATCCTAGGAAATGGGCAAAGGAAAGATTTAAGTAAGTGTTTCAAAGCAGGATATCAAATACCTGTCCAGCATGTTCTCTAACAGGCTTGTCCAGCATATTCCCTGTGTATGGATGGTTCACAGCATGCCCAGGCTGTCATCATTGCCCTTTGCTTTGTTACTGACAAGGTTTTACCTCCTCTGTAACTCCTCTCTGCTTTCCCTGCTCTGATTCGTTGTCCTTTTTTAATTGTGGGTGTAGGAAGACTATGCCTTTGTCTTTGTCATGCCTCTCCTTTGTGTTCCTTAGGCTAAATCATATCTCGAACACGTTCTTCAACTCTTTCTCTTGTATCTTTTCCCCTTCATCTCTGACCATCCTCCTGGTTCTCTGTGCTCCCTTCAGCTAGTCCATCCCTCTCTTGAATGGCACTGTGAGACCACAGTGCTGTACTTTGGCTCCTGTGCTGGCCAAGGAGAGCAGAAGTGTTCTTCATGTCTGTCACAGGCAGTGCTCCTGTTTGCTTTAACTCCTGCACCGTAACATCGTTCTTCTCTGTGTAGCTTGTGATGTGCTGTGGCTCCCAGATCCTGTCCAAGAAGTCTGATGCCTCATGAGCCATTTTCCATCCTGTATGTGTGGAGGTAGGCTTTCCTACCTAAGTGTGTGATTTTTGTATCTGTCCCATTTGAATGTTATCCTGTACCCTTCAACTTGTTGTGATTGTTTTGAATTCTTATCTAATTCCCCCAATTTTGCAATTCTGCTTGGTGTCACCTGCCAATTTAAATAGCACAGTCTCTGTTTCTTTACTGAGATCAGCTTTGTTGTCTATTCTGCAGTCCCAAATATAAAGTACAGAAGAGAAAAAATGGTTTAATAAAAAATAGAAGCAGAACCTTGCCCACAAAATAGAAAAGAAACTGGAAAACACACAAAACACTTGGCATTGTTTTCACACCTCCTATTCTTTTACTCTCCTTTGGTGCTTTTGAGGTGTTCCTAATAACAGTTGTATTTGCTGTGCCAAACAAAAGCAGAACCTTACTGTACTAGGCATGACATTGACATGAAGGGGTAGGTCATTCCCACCCCAAAGGATTTGCATTTCATGTAGATGCAGACGCGGGAGGGTGCATCATTCAAATTGTCGGGGCACTTTCGGGAGAGGAAGTCACAATGTGTGGGTTTTCCACAACATTTGTGACAGAGGTTCCTCTGGGAAAGGAATGGGTGGGCTGAAGATTGAGAAGGAAAAAGTCAGTAGGTCAGGAACAAGAGAGAAGATGATGAGAGAGGCAGGTGGGGAACAAAGATGAGGGCAAGTGACTGTAACAGAAGAGGAGGAGGTAATCCCTGAGAACTTCAGGGGCTGGGGCTGTCACAGCCAAGGCTGGCAGGAACAGAAAATTGAGTGAAATGCTGAAGATCCCATCTTGGACTGTTTTTACAGTTGCACTTACTGACTTCAGTCTCTCCCACTCTCATCAGACTTCAGTCTCTCTCAGTTTTTTTCCCCTGCAGTTGTCTCTAACATCTTTGGAGGGGAAGGTGAGCGAGGACAGGAGACACTACCAATATCCTAATGCTCACAGGCAGAACAGAGAGTCTGTCTGGGTATTCCCCATCTGGAGCTGACACCAGAGGCAAAACTGATGCTGTGGCATTCCCTTAAAATCTTTGATCCCACTCACCATGCTCAGGAAACTGATGGGACAGAGATTATCTGAAACACCACCACTTTTCATTGATCTGAGATCCTTGTGGTTTCCTCCTTCTCTGCCATTGCTCATCCCATGACAACGGTGCCTGTGCAGGACAATTTGATGTGCCATTCTCCTTCCTCCTCCCCATCAGGCAAATTCATGTTGAATTTCCCTCAGCCTGCACATGATGTCTTTAAGGACATATGTGACTGCCCCATCCTCTCTGTCATCATGTCTGCTCTACTCTCACCATCAGTCAGGGTGGCCAAAGAAGGTACAAGCATGGAGGCCCAGTCATCAGCACCTGAGCTCATGGGTGAGAACCACATGTGCATCATCCCACACGTGGATGTGCATGGCCCGAAGGCTGGGCACATCTCAAGTGTCTGAGGCTCAGCATACTGTTCTCTCTAGTAGCAAGGCAGGTATGTCAGTATGTTTGGCAGTGAGTCTGTAAGGTTATGGTCTTTCTCTTGGGTGAAGAGAGCAATAAAAGCTCTTCCATTGACTATAGTTTGGGGTCAGGGTGTTTATTTGCTACTGGGTGTGATCCAGTGGATTCAGTGTGTCTTTGCACAGAGAGGAAACAGCAGAGAGGAAACAGTCTAGGAGGTTCCTGGAGTGTGTGGAAGATAACTTCCTGACACAACTGGTGAGTGAGCCAGCAAAGGAAGGCACCCTGCTGGGCCTGTTTTATGCAAACAGAGAAAGACTTGTGGGTGATGTGGTGTTTGGAGGCCGTTTTGGGTACAGTGATCGGTTGTCAATTCTCAAGAAGTAAGGAGGGGGCTCAGCAGAACGGCTACCTTGGATTTCTGAACAGGGCAGACTCTGGCCTGTTTAGGAGACAGATTGATAGAGTCCCTTGGGACAGTCCTGAGGGACAAAGGAGTCCGGGAAGGCTGGACGTTCTCCAATAAACAAATCTTAAAGGCACAGGAGCGCTACAAGAAAGACATTGAAGTGCTGGTGCATGTCCGGAGAAGGGCAACGAAGTTGCTGAAGGATCTAGTGCACAAGACTTACGAGGACCGGCTGAAGGAACTGGGCTTGTTTAGCATGGAGGAAAGGAGGCTCAGGGGAGACCTTATCTTTCTGTACAACCACCTGAAAGGAGGTTGTAGTGAGGTGGGGGTCAGCCTCTTTCCACAGGTAACAAGTGGCAGGACAAGAGGAAACAGCCTCAAGTTGTACCAGGGAAAGCATAGATTGGATGTTATGAAAAATTTCCTTGTGGAAAGGGTTGTCAAGCACTGGAACAGGCTGCCCAGGGAAGTGGTGGAGTCCCCATCTCTGAAGGTATTTAAAAGACATATAGATGTGGTGCTAGGGGACATGGTTAGTTGTGCACTTGGCAGTGTTTGGTTAACAGTTGGTCTCATTGATCTTAGAGGTTATTTTCAGCCTAAGAGATTTTATGGTTCTGTTTATTTTTGCTTGAAGACACGAGGGTTTTTTCTAGTTACAGGTCGTAGAGGCATACACAGGATGGTGGATAGCTAGCAAGCTCCCCAACTGTTAGCTGCATTGATGGGGTGTTAGGCTTCTGGAGGGAATGTTACAGCAGGTGATGGAGTGGCGTCGTGGAGACTTGGACTCTAGCAGCAAGACTCAGAGAATATCCAGTCCCAGAAAACTTGCTGAACATTTCAAAGAAAGTTTGTTTTTTTCAGGAAGGTCCTTTAGCTTGCCCAGAATATTTTTAGTTGTAGGCAAAATTTGTAAGCATTCTTTATTTTTAAAGTGCGGTTTATATTCTGCTCTTGTCTGCAACAACTCCAGCACCGTTGATGTATTTATCTTTTCCCTGTTAACACTTGCCATTCCTGGAACATCTCCTGCTCAGCAGCTGTTTGTAGGTGGTTTTTTTTTTCCCTCTCCCATCATCCTGTACCTTTCCTTCCTGTTCAAGGCATCCATAAACCTCTTGTAGTGACATCATAGCTGTTTCCATAGCAACAGATTATGATACTAGAACAGAGGATAATATCAAACAGGAGGAGGAAGAGATAAATTATGGTGTTTGTGTGCGTGTGTCTGAGGGCTTGATTATATTCCTACATTTCTTCCGAGGATGTTGTCTGCCTAGCTTCTCCTCTGTTTATCTTACATGCCTTTTAAAGGTTAGGAAAATGTGAAGGAAGAAAAAAGATCTGGAGGTCAGAACAATACAGACGCATATTTTTGATGGTCTCTGTGTAAACCTCGTAAGCTGAGATTTATTTTTTTATCTCTGGTAGCTCTCCTGTGTCTCCTGAGAGTAGTCTGGAGAAAACTTAGAGGCACAACAATCCCCTGGTATGGCTTCACTTTTACTTTAATTACCAATTATTCATAGCCACTGGCAGCTGGGATCCGAAGTCAAGGAGGTCTGTGCTGCAGATTTTCCAAAAGATGGACAGTTGTGGCATGGCATTATCCCAGAGAATGCACAACCTGTATTTGAGAAGGGATGGTCATGACAGGTGCTCAAATCAGCCAGAGGTGGCATGGGGAGAAGAGGAAGTACCCAGAAGGATGTTAGTGGGACTGTGATCTCTAGGCTGCTTCAGCCTGCCCAGAGAGAGGTCCGAGACTCATCCCAGGGTTAGCTTTTCATAGTGGTGTTTGTGGAAGAGCTGTGCCAGGAGTGGGCTGGTTTTTGACCTTCTGCACGGTTCTGCCATGGCTTTGGGCTACTCCTCTGTCAGGACCTGACAGCAGCAGGATTGTAGAAGGGTGAGTGCCCATATTGCTCCACATGTACGTGTGTAGGAAGGCTATCTGTTTGCTTAAAGCAATAGGCTGGAGGAGAAGAATGTCCAGCTAAAGTGCATGGGGGTTTACTTTCTCCTAGGCAGCATTTAGTGTTGACAAATTCCACATAGTTTGGCAAGGATTTTCAGCAGGTCTCTGTTTTACCTCCAAATAGTGGTAATTTCCAGCCATCATTGCTACTTCCTTATTTAGATGTTTGACTTCAAAAACTGGAGAAAAACTTCTAAAAAAACCGTCTTTGATATCCTCATAGCTCTGTATGTATGTGTGTGTGTGTGCAACCTTTAATCTTCCTCTTGTGACAGAATTTCTGAGGAGTTAAATAGCCATTACTAGGTCTTCAAAATACCCAGAGCAGAGTCATCTCTAACTTGGAAATCTCTGGCGGCACACTTGAGCACCTTAACGTTGACAAACAGAACTGATGCCATGTTGAGGCCCTGTGGGGCTCCAGGGAGGAGTGAAGTGGAGGGATCTGAGGACAGCAGTGCCAAGTGATGTGTCAGCTCGCCTTAGCAATACAGTTGGCTAGGGCAGTGCGTAATGGTGCTCTCTCCATTATGGGAACTCGGCAATGTGCTGCGGGATGAGCCCTGGGTCAGCAGCGGAGCAGTGCTGGGATTAGGTGATGCCCATCCTCCAGCTCCCAATATGTCAGTGCCCAGGAACTTTCTGGTAGTGGGCAGGCTGCTGGTGTGCTTGGTGGTGATGCAGAGTGAAGTTTTTGGTTGAGCTTAGAGTGTTGCCAGGATGGAGAGAAGGTGGCAGATCAGACGAATTGCTTGAGTCACACTCAAGCTCTGCAAGGCCATCAGGAGTTAGAGCTGTACAGAAGACATGTGAGCACACAACACCTTGACAGGAATTAATAGTTAAGTCACCTTAATGGAAGCTTATTGGGAGCCAGTAGAGACCCCAGAGACTGGTTGGGTGTGCTTCCCCTGCAAGCACCCACATGGCACACTAGGCCCAGCTTCAGAGCAGGCTGACAGCATTGTCCTGTGGGGAAGACACTGCCACAATCAGGCCTCAGGGTGATGGAGGCTAGGGAAGCAGCAACAAGGTCCTTTGTGGAGAGAAGAGAGATCACAACCTTTTCTCTGAAATCAAATTAAAACAAAAGGACAGCTCTTGGCTACAGCCAGTTTGTGGACAGCATGGAGAAACCCAAGATCTCATAAATCCTCCAAGGCATGTGTCTACAAAGAAACTAGGGATCACATTTTTTTCATGAGTACAATAAAAAACTTTCTTCATCTCTTCTAGCACTATCAGTGGCACCACCAGAAATCTGCTTTCCCACCTAACTCCCTCTCCTCATTCTTTCAACAGCAGAATATGTGTGTATTTAGCAAGTGGAGATAAGAAACAGGTTGCAACCCCCATTTTAAAATAGCTGCACCACCTGAGAAGGACCTGTGAGACCCAGACACAAGCATATCCCACTGATGGTGACAGTACTTCTCTTGCAGTGTCGTTCTCCTGTCACTTATCTGAGGCTGTGAGCACCTGTGTAATGAAAAGTGCACCTTCCAAAAGTCTGTGCTGCCTGAAAGCACGTGTGAGTCAGAAGGGACAGCTGGTGCTGTTATTGAGCAGTGTATGTGAGAGCACAGGTGGAATAGTATCTCTGTGTGTGTGTGTGTGTGTGGGACTCCTTCCATGTTTGTAGGCATGTGTAGGAGTGTACACATGTGTTTGGTGTGGCTTTGTCCTCTTTATCTACAGAAGAGCATGGGCCTGATTCTCCTTAGAGCTGTTACACCATGTTCCCAAAAAATTGTATTTGTACCAGGGCTCTTTTCCGCTGCAGTGAATGAAGAAGGGAGATTTATTATAAATATAAATTAGGCTTTGTGTGTGTTTGTGAGCTGTCACAGCCTGTAGAGGAGGAAATATAAACAAGGTGAATGCAGGGTGTTTACGTGGAGCGATGCTGTGGCAGAGTATTTGTTGGCAGGAGTGCTGTCTGCAGTCTCTGCGTAAGGGCTCGCATTGCTAGTGTTAGTGTGGAAGACTGTAAATCACAGTGTGTTCAGGAGGGGACACTGCCACTCTGCCTTTAAAAGGCAGGAAGAGATTTTTATCAAGCAATGTGACTTTTCAGGCTGAACAAAAGGGTTACTAGAAATCCAAGCTTGAGAGAAATATCATTCAAGACATTTTGATGGAGAATGATCTGTAATCCACATCCACCAGCTTGTCTCTATCCTGATCCAGAAGAGCTGCATGGCAGGCATCTTTTATGCATCTTCTCCCAGTGCCAGGTTTTGGTGTCCCAACTGGACCAGTTCGTGGATATATCTTCATCTCTGCTAATGTGTCTCAGGTCTGTCTCTGTATTCTCAGTTGAAACTTTACCTAGTGGTGTGATTTAACTGGGGTCTGTATGCAAATACAGTATTCCCTGAGGAATCTGTATCCCTTCAGATGTGTTTACTGTATCACTCACAATGTATTTAATGTAGTTGAGACTACCTCAACAAAGTAGCTGTATCTTTTCCAGTATCTCTGCTGGTGGGCGCCTGAATCCCGGCTTTGTTCATGCTCTACTGTGAACTCAAGCTACAGCGTGTGGAGTTCCCCTCTCCAGGACTAGGCTTGGCTTAAAAGTTATTTCATCTTCCTCTAAAATCACTGCTGTTTCCCAGAGGAGCACTTGAGTCATTACCAATCCTTGCATTTCCTCTCAGCCAGGAAGGGTTGAAGGGGTTTCAGGAAGAGGATGCTTTAGGAGATGTCTGCTTTGCCTTGCCATGCCCTGTTGCAAACAGTCACTGAGACTCCTGCCAAAAAGCTGCTGCCTGTAGAAAATAATGTGCAAGAGAAAAAGAAGATGGGATGTGAGTGAATGGCAGGAGAGGGCATGATTTCAGATGCAGATGCCTGGTGCTTTTGATACCGTGTACAATAAAGCAGATGCTTGTGGCAGCCCTGATGGTGAGCTAGGAAGTGCGTTTCCTAGCCACATTTGTTACATGGCATCACTGGAGCAAGTTGCAGGTCGTAATTTTTAATTTGGGTTTTGTTGTGGTTGATACTCCTGTCCTTCTTGCCTTCTTGTATTGCAGGGCTGGTGAAAGGGATGGGGCTTTTATTCTCCCAGAGTATTTTGTGTCCTTTCTCCTGTTTCTGGCAGCTTCTTCCCCTGTGCCACCCCTCCCCAGCCCAGCCCTGTCATATTCAGCTGTCCTTGCTGGAAGGTGGCCAGCCCACCTGAGGTGTTCACGGCTGAGGACATAGTGTGCTGTGTATCGAGAACATGCTGACTTCACATGGGAACTGAATGCTGCATGTCAGACATCCCAAGCCGTGGGCCAGAAGGGTGGGGACTCTGTGGTCACCCTGGGGCTCAGGGTGAGCCATGGGGGGCCAGCAAGGATATGGGGCACACATATGGCAGCACAGGCTTGATCGCAGAGGTAGAACACTCTGTGGTTAGCATGAAATTAATGAAGGGGTGGATATTGGAGTTATTTGGCTAACTGAGGCAAGGGAAGCAGGAGCCTGCCCTGGTGATCTCAGCCCTCCCATCTTGCCCTCCAGGGACATGGGAAGGGCTGCTGGGATCAGGTGCTCCCCATCCTCTGCTCAGGATATCTGGGTGGATGGACTGCCTGCCAGGCTGCCTGCAGGGCACTCATCCCCTTTTCTGTTGGAGGTGGAAACCTAGCAGCACATGAGAGCTGTGAAATCCAACCCTGTGTTGGGACAGGCTGCGCTTAAGCCCCGTGTAAGCCCAAATTTGAAGGCTTAAAGGGAGCTGAAGTGTGACACCGAGTGCTGTGTCTGAGCTTCACCCTTCCTGAGCCACAACAGCCTATCAGGAGGGGAATCAAGGGACAGGACAGCCTCTGCCTTCCCAGCTGCTCCAGGAATCTTCAGCTGAACTTCTTGGTTCCAACAGAAGTGTCGGATTTGGTTGAGTTTTAAACTGTAAATGTGATAAATCATGGCTGGCAGTTCTGACCACTGTAGCTTGCACTGTATGCCCGAAGAAGGTGTTGCAGTAACAGGCCTGTTCTGGCAGTCCAGCAGGTCTCCCTATGTCTAGGTATGTTCATCCCTATAGTTCTGCCCCTGATAACTGCTTTTCATCTCCCCAGCCTGGTCACTGCTTCTCTTTCCAAGCTGGTAGCAGGTAACAGCACCCCTGTGCCAGGCTCCTAAAGGCCACACAGCCACTGTGGTGGGCCACTGTCGTGGGAGCCCCCCACTTCCCTCTCGTGCTTGTGTCCCCTTCTCCCCACGCTTGCTGTCTCCAAAATGACCCCTTCTATCTGGTGCCTGCTGTGGGGATGCGTGGCTCCCCACACTGCTGAATGGGTGAGCTGCCCAGCACAAGGTTAGTTACAGCAGGCTGATGAGGCTCACCATTTCTTCCTTTTTCATTTGCAGCTGTGGTGCTTTTTTATTTATTTGTGCCAATTGTTGTTGCTTTCATTTAGGGTCACTTTAGCAAGGCATGCCTTCATTTATTTCAGAGCCTGGTCACTGCTTAAAGCACAGCTATAGTTTTAAGAAAGCCACAAAGTGTGCAGTGCTACACGTGGGCTTGGGAGGGAGATTCTGACAAGGGGCAAGTCTGTGGCCAGATAGCTTCTGAAGGTGGCCCCCAGCATCGTGCCTGCTGTATTGCTGGGAAGCACAGATGTGCATGTGTGTGTCCTTACAGACCTGTGTCTGCAGATGTCCCTGGGAGTGTCCTGTGACATCGTGTCCACCCTCCTCTCCCAGCCAGGGCTGTGGGACTTTGGCCAGTACACCAGAGAAAATATCACTGGTGTTTTTCAACCTTTATGAGAAAACAGATTGTTTTTAAGTCAAAGCTAAGACTGTAGCACTTGCTGGAGGCTGGAAGGTAACTGTAAATCCTGGGTCTCATTTGCACAAACACATTTGCTTCCAATCCTTAAGGGCATTTTCCCTTCCCCTGCTTATGCCTTCGTTTCAGAAACATGTAAATTTTGTTTGGATTTGTTTTTCTCAAAACACCACAAAATGTGGGAAGGGGGCTTTTAAATTACAGTTGGCACAGAAGGGATAAGGACTATTCTGTATGCTCCACCGGGTAGGAGCCCATGGATGGTTGTCATTTAGGCTCTGTCAGCAGGAAACACTGAAGAGACTGGATACACCAGGAGAGTAGTAGTGATATTTGCAGTCTCTTGGTTATAAGTCTGCTGCTCAGATCAGACCTCTTGGCTTTCTTCTGGCCCAGCATATGAGACCTCACATAGTGGGTCTTGCTTCAGGTGTGAGCCTTATCTGCAGGGTCATTTGATGGATAAATGTCCTGTCATGTGAAGGGGTACAGGCTCTGTTGCAAGGTTACCACAGGAGTGGGAGGTGATGCTGGCCAGTTAGGCTCCTTCCAGGGCAGAGACCTGCAAGATGTTCCTGCTGCTGTGGCTGTCCCTTTTGTGTCAAGGTCCATGGAGCAAAGAAGAGGGGCTTGATTTATGCCCTGAAGATGTGGGAGGTACAGATCTACCCAAGAGCTCAGGAGGAGGCATTGTGGCAGTGATTGCCAGGTTCACTGGGGGTCACCAGTGATGGCACATTTTTACTGCTGAAGGCCTTACCCCCTAGCAAAAGTTTTGTTCACATTTACTGGCTGCTTACCAGATCTCAGAATTGTTAAAAAGAGCAACAAACCAGCTGAGACAGCCTGCAAGCTGAGGGTGAGGCTGGGCTACCCTGCTGTGGCTCCCTCTGGGGAGGCAGGGGGACCACGCTGGAAGGGGTATGTGGTGGGAGCTCTGCACCAACATGGGTCATGCAGTGTGTGCTTTGTGCTCTGTTTCCAGAACTGGCAGGTCGGTGTCTTTCACCTGCACTGGCTCCCTAGGAGGAAAGAACCACAGTGGCTTATCTACACCGAGACTGGCTGCTGTAGGAAGCACCCCAGCCTGCCGTGACTGTTGGCAGAGAAGAGGGAGAGGTCTGTGTCCTCTCCCGCCTTTTAGCCAGAAGGAATGCATGTGCTTGGGGGCTTCTGCGTGCTCTCTTGCCGTGCTGATGGGTTTCATGACACAACTTTTAGCACCTGAGGATAGGTGTGAAAAGGGAGGAGGTAGAGAAGTAGGAGGTGGAGGTGGTGTGAGTTAATACAAGACCCAGTGGGAAGCAGCAGCAGGCAATATTATTTCTGTGTTTTGAGCCAAAACTTTCTCTCTCACACTCATTAAATTACAACTAATGCAAGTAGCATTGTGAAGGAGGAATTTGGGAACTGTCGTTCATCATCCAATAGCTTGTAGCGAATTTGCTGCTCAGTGCCATAGCCCATAGCCTCGCTGAGAAATAATTCACTTGGTATTTGCAGGCATGACATGCATGCCATAAGAATTCCACTGTTAGCATTATGCCAGCATTAGTGAGAGGATATGAAAATAAATGATGAGCTATTGTTTTTCATTATTAAGTCCAGGCTTTTTGCTCATCTTGCTTTTTTCTTCCCTCCATCTGTGAAAGGAGGGGCCTCTCTGTTCTTTTCGTTTTCAGAGCAGACAGGTTGTGCCCTCACTCATCCCAGATCCCCCATCTCCCTTCCAGACCAGCACCCTTTTGCTGCATCCTCCACGTGTTTCCTCCTGGGTTTGGAGATCAGCTGCAGCAGTCCTTTAAACTGCTGTAGGGTATTACTAGGGAATGATATGACATCAGAGGGGACCTCAGTATTTTGTTATGGGACTACAGAACTGTTTTGCCCTTGGCATCCCTCAAGGGGACCAAGCCCTGCTCTTCACAGTTGCATTGGCAGATTCCGACTTTGGTAGTGGGTCAGCAATTTGGTACTTTGAGGTCATCCACAAGCCTTAAGTGGCTCTTCTATTATTAAAAGAGAGGGAGAACTCTTGAGGAAGCTGTCAATCTGGATGTGCAGGAACAGAGCTGAGCAGCCTCTGTCAGGGTCTGCTGGCAGTGGCCAGTGCTTAAAAAGAAGTCCACAAGGCAGAACAAGAGGGATCTGTGACCCATAGTTGTGAGAGGCATCCCTGTCCATTCCAATGGCCTTTCCTGTGTTTCCTCCAGAGCTCTGTAAGTGTAAAGGACTTAAACATTATAGGGGAGTGAGATAGTTAAGTGTTATTTATCCCTGTTTTCCAGTGGGGGTGACCAAAGAAGAAAGCATAGCATTTTCAGAGATGACCCCTGTTTCTGGGATCATCAGTTCATGGGGCTTGTTTAAGCTGACACACAAACACCCACCTGTGCAAAATAAAATACTTGTTTGGAAAACTGGGCTTAAATATCCGAATGAAATCCCTGAACTGAGTCAGTACCAGCGCTATACAGGATTCCTGTGCTCGTAATCTTATTCTTAATCAACTAACCCAGGCAGTCTTTCATGTCAGTGAGTTGCTGCTCACTCCAGTGGCCCCAGCCCACACTGGCTGTTCAGCAGAAGGCCTGGCTGAGCTGGAGGCAGATGGTAGGGTAAGAGCTTGTGCTGATCCTACTGCTATTAACTCTACCACTCCTCTGCACAGCAAGCTGCTCCCTTTGAACATCAGCAGAACCGATTTTAAAAGCCCTGCGGCCCAGCCTTGTGTGACAGAATAGCTCATTTTGTCAGGGAAAAAGATACCTTGGCAAACTTTTGAGTGGAATCTGTCAGGGGTAACTTCAAGATGCTGGAAGAAACACCCATAGACTTTGAGGAAGAGCAGCAGCCAGCTGTACATGTCATGTTCCCACCTGAGAGGGGACACGTGAAAGCCAGTGCTTTTTTCGGCCGTATTCTTTATTCATGCTCTCACAGGAGCAGCATAAACACCAGAGTGTTCTGTGACGTTGCATTGCACATAGTCAGGGTTATGAAATCCAAAGCTGCTGGGTCGCTGTACTTGTCCCACCCCACGCTGTGCTGCCAGCACATCCTGGCACACAGCGACCTCTACTACGTTGTGCTCATCCAAGTCTAGCCCTGACCTATGGGTCTCCTAAAATGTCTCAGGCCAAGTGACTCCCTCCCCCACCTCACTGACATGCATGCAAGCACACACACAGTGCACAGCCTTCAGCACCCATAGCATGTGTGGCTCTTGACAGGTCACTTCAGGGTAGTTGCAGTGTCCCACGTCTTGGAAACAGGGAAGATGTGTTGCTTTGCCTGAGCTCCTCCACACAGCCCTCTCACAGCCCTTGCAGTGATTGCCAAAGTCCTTTCCATTGGGAAGCAACACCTGCATTTGATTCTTCTCGAATTTTGCAATATGCATAAGTGGGGTGGTGGTGACACTGGGCTTGAAGCCATCAACTCATATTTACTTGTGATCTAAGACAGTGATTTCTGTTCAGACCTCAAAGGGCAAGCTGCTGGGTGATTTAAAGTCATGCTACCAGCAGGAGCATATGACCTCATGGTATGAAAAAGCAGGAGGAGATTAGCAAAGAAGTTTCTAAGGTACGCAAATGTCCATGGGAAAAAAAAAAAATATGTTAACAGGAGAGTCAGTCTGTCTGTGTAAGAGAAGGCTGGGGAAATGACTAATATGTGCAGTTTGATTCAGATGTTCCCTCTTTGATTCAGATGTTCCCTCTTTGATTCAGGCCCCCTCCTTTGCTTTCTCTACCCCCTACCTCGCCTTGGTTTTTCTGCCTTTTAGAAGAGAGCGAGCGAGGGAGAGTGGAAGGATCAGTGAGGAAGGAGTTAAGGGAATGCTCACTGGGGATTATAAAACAGCCAGGCACTTGGAAACAGTTAAGAAGAGAGAAACAGATCTGCCAGGAGGGAGTGTGGCACTGGAGCCGGTGGTTTATTTTCATGCCTCCCTACACAGCAATGCAGAAGGCTCTCCTACAATGGGGTCGGAGGTAACGGTGGCGGGAGCGGGGTCGGTGCTGGGGTGAGGGTATCAAGGTTAAATGGGGAATAAAATACTCCAGCACCAAGTTCACCAGCCTTCCCACTGATACTTATTGATGTGCTCTGCTCTGGATGTGGGTTATTCCCTGAGTGGGTGGCAGCAGGTAGTGCCTACCATTGCCTGAAGGCATGGCCTTGCCCTGGGGGCAAGACATCCTCTTGGCATGTTGGACATAAGGAAGAGTGGTCTTTGTGCTCTTGGCATCACCCTGGAAAGGTGGATACAACAAACTTGCTGCGTGCTCGAGCGCAGCTCTGAGGGCACAGTGTGGGCAGGTCTGTGGGTATGCCTACGTAAGCATGACCTGCATGCGAGGTCTTCTGGGAGCGTGGCTGTGGGTGGGCAGCTTGTGCAAGCCCACCTGGCCAGGAGGAGCCTTCCATCATGCTCTGGTGAGGTGGCTTTGAGTCACAAGGAGCTGTGTTTTCACTCACCCTGTATTTGTGCCTCAGAAGCCCAGCTGAGGCCTTCTGCGCATCGTGTCAGGCACCAGGCTCTGTAATGGGGGCAGAAACTCTTGAGCCCGGGAAGGAAAGGCCAATGCAGGCACCTGAAGACAATGTCACCCAACAGACCAGGTGACTGGCAGGGCTGCAAAGAGAAGCGAGGTGGCTTCAGGCTTCCTCCATTGTGTTCTCCACGTGCCTGTGCTTGGGACAGGAGCTAACTTCTTCCTAGTTTGAGGGATACTGCTACTGTGATGGTGAATTCTGAAGTGACCTGAAAGCAGGCCCTGCCATCACCTCCTGGCTCTTTGGCTCTGTGCCTGAAAAAGTGTGGTGTGTACAGCCTCCTGGCAGCGGGAGCTTACAGGGAGTGACTGGTCACCCTTACAGTGACTACTGGAAGAACTGCGCGTGTGCAACAGCGAGATCCATTTTTCTTGAGGAAAAAAACCAGATGCAACTGTTGGAACCAAAGTGTGGGGAGAGAGGGTTAGTCACTCTGCAAGTGTCAGGGGCTTGTGAGGAGATAGCAGGAGTTTGCTGACTAATGCCGATGATGCTTAAGGAGTAAATGAGAAATACAGAGGGAAAGCCCTCTGTTTCTGAATTTGGAAGAGAAAAAAAAAAATTGAGGGGGGGAAAAAAAGGAAGGAAGATGTACAGAGTTACTAATCCACCCCCAAAGTCTCTGACCTATATCTCCCTCCTTTCCCTGGAGCCATTTTTGAAATGAAAAATTAATAGAGAACAACCAGGTTTTACCTCCAGGGTACCCTTTCAGGCTGCCATGTACTATGGGCTGGGACCAGTGGATAGGACTTTGGAGTCCCTCATCATGATGCAGAAAGCAGAATAGTCTCAGTCCAGGGTGTTGCAAGGATGTCCAGAGAGACTGAAAGCGAGAAGGTAATCTCCTCTCTGGGAAGGATGGTCTCTGGCGTCAGGTGGTTGAGAAAACAATGTTGAGCCGACGCATTAGATTAAAGCAGACCAAGAAAGAAGGATAGTCCTTGAAGTTACTGTAACTTTAGCAGGGGAAATGGAGATGAGAAGGAAAAAAAAGTATATCAGGTCACTAGTCCTCTGAGGGCGAAGTTCATTCTGTCTACAGAATATTCCTCCCTCTCTTCCCGTTTTTAGTTTTTTAATGAGGAAAGAGAACCCTTATTTAAGAAGCTAAAACCTAGGGTTGTGGGCCAGGAGGTTTCATTTCCCAGTTCTGATGCTCCTTGCTCTTTAAGCTTCAGCAAGTCACTACACTTCCTTCTGGCTCCATTTTTATTTCTATAGGATGTGGATTGTGATACACTTTGCAAAATATTTTCAAACCTACTGAATATAGGAAGGGCTGCATTTTCTGAGGTGAGGAGGGCCTGGGCATTGTGTGTTGTGTGCTGTGTGCTTTGCAGGAGGAGATGGGCTGATGCTGTGGGGTTTTTGCCTGCACTGGAATAGGCTCTGTGCCCACAAAACACACCCACAGCTTTGGACACTGCTGGATTCGCCCTCCCACATGACATGGGAGGGATGGAACCCTGTAGCTGTGGAGTGCTATGAGAAGAGGTGTTATCACCCACTGTGGCAGCAGGGCTAGGCAAGCTTTGAGGGGATCTGAACATACGGGAAAATCTGGGCCTTTACCATCTCCTTATGCTGGATGACCTCAACTTAGGTGCCCAAGATTACTAGCTCTATTTTATGTATAGGTCTGGATGCATCATGTTGTCTTCGTTGTGGTCCTTCAGAGCCTGCCTATCTCCTTAGATCTTTTCAAGATACCTCACTTACTGCTGTCTTCTGTGATAAATATCCTCCATAACCCTGAAGGGCCAGAAGCTGAGCCATCCATGATGTCTCTGCATGGACTTCTGCCTCTTCAATATTAGGATGCCTTATGCAGCTTGAGAAACTAGGTTATATAGCAGCTTTCATGGGGCTTTTTCCAGACACTGATTGACCTGATTCCTTGGACCAGCTGTTTTATTTATTAAGCAAAATAGAAGAAAAAGAATGCATCTCCTACATAAATTTGTTTAATTGTGGAGTACTTTTAAACTTTTTTTTTTTCATAAATTGATATGGAGCTCTTACTTTATATTGATTTTGTAGATATTAATTTATGCACTTGGAATGAGGAAGATTTGCCTCTCCATCTAATCCTATTTCTAGAGAGAGATTTACTTAATGTGCAGTGTAATTTGTCTAATGTGCAACTTTGTATGTAGAGTGTACCCAGATTCAGCAGAAACCGTGGGTATAATAAAAGAGAGCGCTGTAGTGCAGTGCCATAAATCCCTCTGTAATTAAAAATACTAAATTAGTCAAAGTTAGTGCAGTCAGGAGACATTACTAGCTCAAAAGCAGGGATATGTGGTGAGAGTTTTTAGTGCAGGACGGAGAAATTGGGTCTGTGTTCCTCTCTGTGTGGATATGGTACGTGTCTAGGGACGGAACTGTTCATAACATCATTTGCCAGGAATACAGCTTGGGTGGCAAAGAGGAATTGTTGGGAGTTATCCTAGGGTTGTCCTTGCATGCTCCCGAGGTGATGGAGGAACCCGTTCTGCCAGCTCCCACATTGTCTCACACTGTTGTCCAGTGCCGTGTGTGTGTGTCTGTGTCTGTGCGTGTCTGTGTCTGTGTGTCCTGAGTCCTGTGCACAGTTGCAAGGTTGGATTTTACTCTCCTACAGAAGTGTCTGTAAAATTACTTTATTTCTCTGAAGAAGGCTGGCACCAGCAGTTGGTTGAATTATTCCCACCCCCCTACCGTCTGTCTTTTTGTCTGTCTGTCTTTCTTTCCTGGGGTTAGCACAGATAAATCACTGCCTGAAATTTTCAGATGGGCTGTTTTTTTCTTATAGGAATTTGTGAATCTCCCTGCAAATAATCAGGGGAAGGATCGGTTTATACCAGTGTAAGATTCACTACCTCTGAGTACTGTCCATCTGCCTGGCCTATACCCAGTTTATGACCAGTGCTGCCTGCAGTGCCTGACACTTGCTTTCTCTTTCCGAGAGAACAGGAGGAAAGGTGGGGCTTATGCTCTAAGCTATTTGGAATTGAGTAACAAGACTTTGTTGTGCATTAAAGTTAAAAATAAATTGATCTTGTTTATCTGAACAGAATCAGGATATAAAATAAAGTTCTAGTTACAGTTTGCGTTTCAGTTTGACTTGATTCTGTTAGTGTAACATCTGACCTGTGTGGTTTCTTCCAACAACGGAGAAGAGAAAGAAAAGTGTATGCTATGGCAATGACCTGCTGTTGAGGCCATCCAACAGCTTCCCTATTTTAAGACCTTCATTTTTAGTTGTTCACAACTTTACTAAACTTAAACTGTCTGGGTAGAAATTTTCCATCCCAACTACCTGCTTCAGAATGTATATTTAGAAAACAGCTCTTTTATACCTCTCCTGAATTTTTTGATGCATGTTAAATAAAACAAATATACAAAGAAATGAGAAAGCAAACCTCCACGTTAACAACCCAATAAAATTTGAATGGTATATATGTCAGGGATACCACTTCTGCTATCTCCAAGACCATCAACCCAAAAAAATGCTTGTCACCACAGCCTCAAATGGCAAAACTTATCTCTCAGGGATTTGTACCTAAGAGTTTCAACTGAGCATTTAAAATTAGTGGAAGCTTTTCACATTAATCTCTCTCTGCTTTGGTTTCCTGCCCATCAAATATGGGTAATGCAGTGTCTTATTTTATAAGGGCAGTGTGAAAATACATTCCTTTATGTTTGTGAAACATTCAGCATACTGTAGGAAAGGCCATGAGTAAATTACTAATTCCAGATCAGAGCAGAGTGTGGCAGGTACACAGTAAACAAGGCTCAGGGCCACACCTCCAACAGTGCCAAGAAGATGAAATAGTGACTAGGTGCTCGCTAGGTGAGCACCCCGGATCCTGCTGCACTGGGTGAGGCCAAGGTCCTGTGGAAAAATAGCCTGTGATTATGTGATTAACAGCTCTGCCATGGTACACAGGCAAGAAAAGAGGGTCGAAGGTTGCACAGGTAGCCATAAAGCTGAGTTTTCCTAAGCCTTGTGTTCTTGATTTGCAGCTTTAAATAGTCTTGCTTTCACCTTTCTCTCTTTTCTGTGTAGTTGTTTGGTCATGCAGAGTGGGAATGGGAAACAATAAACAGTTGTTGCACCTGGGAGAAGAGACAGGAAAGCGCTTGGCTCCATTTGTCATCAGAGAGGAAAATTCTTGGTGAAGTGTTCTGTCCAGACATTCTGTGTAGGAGCAAGTGTGACCCTCAAGATAGAAGTTCAGGGCTGGAGGAAAAAAGCAAATTAACTGAGTTGCCTTTTTTCCCTTATGATAACCGTCTGGTTTATGCTGTTTTTCTCTAGTAATGCTCTCTAGCATTAAACAGCAATGCCACAAACCAACAGACTGGCAAGTTATTTTAAGGAAGAAAGTGATCATGCCGTTGCTTTTTCTTTGGGTCTTGTGGGAAGGCGTTTCCTGGTTTTACCCTGGGTACTCCCAGCTCTGGTTGCTCCCTCTCCCAGATCCTGCCCTGTGGAAGTCCCAAATGGTACACTCATGAGACCATAATCTTTAAGCTTGGGAAAATGATCCAGCCCTGACTCACAGGCAGAATCAACCCCAAATCCCTCTGCCTTTGTTCACTTTGTTACCTTTTGCTTTCCTTCCGTTTGTGTTCTACCCTCAGGTAGAAGGAAGCAGTGCTGCCCACAGCCTGTTCAGAGTTGTATGTGGGCAGCAGCAGGGGAGGAGAAAGCTCTGGTTGAAGGTTTGCAGTAGAGATCATGATAATGCCACCAATAGACAAGCTCTGGGGTGGCTGGGGTGCACACCTCAGTAGAAGTTTGCCCATGTCACAGTAGTATCAGCTATTTCTTCTGCACCAGCTTGGGTGGGAGTAGGCCTGTCACTCCAGCCCTGCAGAGGAGATGGGCAGGGAGAGCAAAGATTGCCATCAGTAGGACCTATGAGATACAAGAAGGCTGTATAGATACAGTGACTTTAAAGGGTTACATACTCACTGAGCTGTTTTTAAGTTGAGGAAAGTTGCTCATTCTCTGCCTACGTTATGAGTCAAACTAGGATGCACATTTTCTTGAAATCCCTAAACCCTAAAGCCCGTGCACAAGAGCCTGTTCTTGATGTCGTTTTCATAATTGATGTTTGGCTATTTCACAGTTGCTTTTCCCCATGGAATTTCTCTTAAAAATGCCCTATTATTTCTTTTTAATTTTGACTGTGTGTGGCAATTTTATATTTCAGAAAAAATATTCAGGCATGATTTTCTGTAAAGCTAGTATATCATTGGGGTACTTTGGGGAGGGAATTGCTTATTATTTGTGATGTCCCCTGAGAAAGTGATAATTGAAGTCCTACCAAGTATTTCCCCTTCTTCTGCATGTGAATTTTCAGAAAGGTTTGTCAAGACAGACATCAGTTTACCAGCACTGGCTGGTTATTCCAGTTGTTCAAGCATTAGGGAATTGCATTTTAGCAAGCAATGGTAGTCCTTCCCTCCCTCCCTCCCTCCCTCCCTCCGTTCCTTCCTTCCTTCCTTCCTCCCTCCCTCCCTCCCTCCCTTCCTTCCTTCCTTCCTTCCTTCCTTCCTTCCTTCCTTCCTTCCTTCCTTCCTTCCTTCCTTCCTTCCTTCCTTCCTTCCCTCCTTCCTTCCCTCCTACTGTCATGATGTGCCACTTGTTTAGTAGCCCTTGCTAAGGGGTGGAAAGTGTCTAACCCATAAGGTGCCTGTGTCCTCCCTCCTGCTCCACTCCACAGAGCAGCTCAGGGGTGCCACAGCCTGAAGATGTTCTGTGAGGCAGGAGGTGAGGTAGTGAAGACAACATCCCCCTCTGAAGATCTGGTACATGTTAGAACATGGGATGCATTACTCCATTTCTGACCTCTGAAAGTGACTTGTTTTCATCTCTTAACTCATGAAAACCTATTTGCCCCTTTGCCTGTCAGCCTGCCGAGTTCAGACTTAGACAGAGCACATAAGGCAGGGTAGATGGAATTGCTTTTCTTTCCAAAAAAGAGTTCAAGGCAACAGGAGCCCTTGTTTTAATTTATTCCTGCTCCCGGGTGTAATTACAACCTCTGGATTTCAGTGTAAAGGTGGAGGGGGATGTGGTTGAATGGAGTTAAGAATTTTTTCAAATTGCATTAATACGTGACCTATATGAAAAACAACCACCCTCACATAGGAATCCAGGCAGTACTTGCAAGTTGCCTGTGAGTTAATGAAACATTTGCAAACATGTGCATTATTTCCTGAGACTTATTTCTTTACACAGCAGTGCTGATTACTTATTCTGGGACAATGACCAGACAAGAAGGTATTAAAAACAAAAGTAAAAAAAGAATAGAAAATGTGTATTTCAAAAGCTAAAAGGGTCCCGTTTCTTAACAGAACAGGAGCAAAATGACAATTCTTTCAGTACTTTGTTGGACCTTTGAGATACTTGAGATACTTTGAGAGAACTCTGTTTATCATATGTTTATTTATACTTCTTTGAGAAAACTGTAATTGTCAGATGTGTATATATACTTCCTTCTTTTTTCCCCCTCTTTTTTGTGAAGGCTGTTTACACCAAAACAATATCTTTGTTTTCAGAGTTCATCTGCTCCTGCTGCTCCTTTTCCAGCTGAAGTCACAATACTCAGTCTGTGACATCACTGTTGGCTGCCGTGACAACGGAGAATTTTCACTCCAGGTGGAGAACATGCAGCAGTAGCAGCAGCAGCAGCAGCAGCAGCAGCAGCAACAGCAGCCACTCTGTCAAGAGCAGAGAGCATGTTTTGCTATGCATATTGCTAGTCATGGAGAAGGAAGGGAAGGAAATATCTGCAAGAAAACCAAATGTAGATTTTCTGAGTGTGCTGCTTCTGGGGTGGGCACAGGTACTGGAGACTTTACCTTCCACAGGATGTCTTTTGAAATCAGTCAACAGCGGTTAACTACAGATTATACACTTGTAGAGAAGAACTTGCTTTTTTAAAAGGGAGAGTGAAGGAGAGGGTTTTAATTTAGATTAATGTATCACTTGGATGCCTGAATTGTACCCACAAGTTTTATGGAGGGTTTTTGCTTTTTTTTCTACACAAACGCCCTTTCAAAAACCAAGGTAGATGACTAATGCCCTGTTCCTGCTAACACGCACACATGTAGTGGGCTTTCGGTGCATGAGTTGTCCTGATGAAGTCAGTTAAGACAATTCATGTGCTTAAACTCAGACACAGGCACATGTGGCAGTAATGTGAGGGTCTAGCCAGCTGTCCTAGGGGAACAGTTAAATCAGGATTTTATAGAATATTTTCTGATGCAGACACTGTCTTGGAAGACACTCGTCACCTGGAAAAGCTAAAGTCTCTGGACTGAATCTGCCAGGAAAAGCAAATAGAAAGGCCATAAACCTTTCCCCTGTGCTTATGTCTGCCTAATTCATCTCCTGGGTCACAGCCTTGTGGTTGCTGGTTGGAAGATGAGGGGGTGTCTGCAAGTGTTTGAAGGACTGTGGCTTAAGAGGCGACACAGTAGGTTCATTAAATAGCAGGGAGGAAAACAGAATGGAGAAATGGTCCCTATCCCCATTGACTGTATTGCAATGATACAAGTGAAAAATACATGTACATCCAAAGTGTAGTTATTAGTCACAGGTTCATGGTATGAAATAGTATGCCCTGATGGCCCACAAGCATCAATGGAGCAGTCATGCACTCCCAAGGCTGCCCCGAAGGGCAGAGGCAGCATGCAAGTCCCTCAGATGCACTTGTAGCATTATTTCCATGCTTCAGTCTCATGGCTGTACCAAGGACTACAGGGAAACCCTAAGCAGGAAAAGATGCTGCTGTTTCTCCTACATAACTTCCCAGCCAGTGTGGGAGAAGCATCACCTTCAGCTAAGTACATTCAGAGATGTGTTTTCTAAAAGGCCCGGAGCAACCTCTGCAGCCACATCCCTCGGTGACCGATGAGCAGTAGCCTTTGCTACAGGTGTTTTCTCTCACTTTCAGCATCCCAGGAAACCCAGGCATTTGCTTGATCAGGGTCCAGTTTCCCAGTGAGAAGAGACTCTGTTGGTCCTGTGTTCCCCTGGCCCCCTACTACAGCTCTGCTGAAACATTTCTGAGTTGTCACAAGTGAGGAGAATGTATATTTTTCCGGCAAGCCCTGTCATATAACTGTACTGGCAGCCTCAGGAGAGTGCCTTTTACCTACATCTGTATTTTGGGATGTCTTACGGTTGTCTGTTTGTTTGTTTGTTTGTTTTAGCAAGGCTGCACACGCTGGGTTGCTGTTGTGGCAGTCCATATGATTCATGTCTTGCGCAGTCTGACAGGTTTATTGTAGCTCGAGTGTGCTGAGCTGCGTGCTGCGGTTGCTGCTCTGCTCGTGGCTGGTGCCAGGCCAGCCTGTGGGGCTGGTGCAGAGTTGTTTGCAAGTGCCAGGACACAGAGGGTGATGTGCGTGGGAGGGCCACTCAAGCAAGCTGCTTGCCTTAGCTTTGGGAAGTGGAGAGGACATGAGAACACTTGCTTGGGCTTTATTTTTTAAAACTCCTCCAGGAATAGCATGTTCTTTGGAGCAGGCAGAGCAGAAAGCAGGAGGGTCAATTTTGGGATCTAGTGGTGATGTCAGGATCTAGTTTCACATTTATTTTCTGTCTCTGCAGAGCATGGAATAAGTTAACATTTCAACAGCTTGGAGTCTCTACCACTGAGCCTTTAAAAGACTAAATAATACGAAGTTCTTAGGAACTCTGGGATCAAAACACCATGGATTTTAGGTACTTTAATAGCTTTTGAATATTTTTACTTGAATTTCACTTAAACCTGTTTTTTACACCAGTTTATACCAGTTATCTCTGTTTGACATCTGTCTTCCTTAAGGCTCAAGCATTACTCTGTCTTGTGGAGCTCGTCATTCACTCATGACCACCTGAACCTTTCAGCTCTTATTTTTCCCTTTGTTTTCAAGTGGGGTGTTTTTTGGCAAAGGAAATAGGAGTGAAGGTGCAAAGGGCTGGGAGCAGAGGCACAGCAAGGTGAATACATCATGGCCTTGCTGAAACCCAGGGCTGAGCTGGCAGGAAGGATCAAGGCAAAACAGGAGTGCCATCATTAGTTGGGAAATTTTGAGCAGTTTCATGAAAACCTGTTCGGTGCCGTGTAGTCCCTGAGCACCATTTGCTGGTGCTTGGCCAGATGAAAGGAGTGTCGCTGGAAACTCCAGCCAATGGATTTTCTGGGTGAGCCACAGAGGGGCCTGTACTATTGATGTGCCACACGTGCTGTCCCTGTAACTCCCTGGTGCTTCAGGGTCCTCCATGCCTGGCTCAGCTGTAGCTTGTGGCACAAGGTCTGTGGAGTAACAGTGAGCTGTGCAGGGACAGGGTTCCCCCAGCAGCTGCGTAGTGCGACCCAGCCGCTGCCA
Source organism: Corvus kubaryi (assembly GCF_017639235.1). NCBI lineage: Eukaryota > Metazoa > Chordata > Aves > Passeriformes > Corvidae > Corvus > Corvus kubaryi. The sequence continues at coordinate 10,710,627 of NW_024582061.1, read as the reverse complement.
ATCAGGGTTGTTGTTCCATGAGAGCACAGAGAGACAGCTGTCCTGAATTCACTCGTTAAACTTTTGTAATCATCATAAAAAAACTGCTTGGTAAATACAGTTTCTGTGCCCAGAAGCAACTGCCCCACTTCCTTTTGTTCTGCAGATAATAGACATAAAAATGAAATATGGACCTGTGTTCTTAAAAGGTCACAGTTATTTGGTTGTCAGGGAGATTGCATATCGAAATAGGTCTTGTTAAGTTTTGATGATACGCTAAAGGAATTGAATAAATTAGGACTTTGGTTCACAGAAGCTGGAAAATGGGCTAGGAATATCTTATGATCTGGAAGATGGAGATGGCCATCCCATTTTCCTAATGCCACTGGAATGGGGAAACTGGATGGAGAAGGGCTTTGTGCCAGGTGCAGAACCAGTGGCCATAGAACCATTAAGGCTGGAAAAGACTCCTAAGATCCTCGAATCCAGCCTTTGACTGAACACCGCCCTGCCAACTAAACCATAGCACTAAGTGCCATTCTAGTAGTTTCTTGAACACTTCTAGGGATGGTGACTCCACCACTTGCCTGGGCAGCCCATTCTAGTGCTTAACCACCCTTTCAGGAAAAACATTGTTCCTGATGTTCAGCCTGAACCTGTCCTGGCACAACTTGAGGCTGTTTTCTCTTGTCCTGTTGCTGGTTGCCTGGGAGAAGAGACCATCCCCATCCTAATGTGCTACAACTTCCTTTCACGTAGTTGTAGTGAGTAATGAGGTTAGCCCTGAGCCTCCTCTTCTCCAGACTAAATAACCCCAGCTCCCTCAGCTGCTCCTCATAGGACTTACTCTCCAGACCCTTCACCAGCTCCACTGCCTTCTCTGGATATGCTGCAGCACCTCCATGTCTTTCTCGTCGTGAGGGTCCCAGAACTGAACACAGGATCTGAGGTGCACCCTCACCAGTGCCAGTTGCAGAGGGACAGTCCCTGCCCTGGTCCTTCTGGCCACAGTGTTTCTGATTTGGATGCCACTGGCCTTCTTGCCCACCTGGACCCGCTCCTGGCTCATGTTTAGCTGCCAATGGACCGGCACCCCCAGGTCCTTTTCCACTGGGCTGCTTTCCGGCCATGTTTGTCAGCTCTTGTTTTGCATTGTCCTGGTTTCATTTAAGGCATTCTTCTGCCTGGCTCAGAGTAACAGCTCATAGTGTCAGTGATCTCCAGCCCTTTCTGCCTAATGCATGGTTGGTTACTAGGGGTACTGCCGTCATCCACATTTTAGCTGTGGATGTGATGACCACATATTTTGTATTGCTTTCCAAGATTTGGCTGGATGACTCAGCTGGTCCTCTGGTGACTCATTTCAGTCTCCCATGAGCCCAGGAAGGAGTAAAGAGGGAAGCGTGGCTATTTTCAGATACGAAAAATGACCAAAACCAAGGACTGTGTCCACAAAGGAGTACTGCAAACATCGGATTAATTGGGCATTTGTGCTGGTTGTAAACTTGCTGCTTCCCACTGAAATTCTTTACACAGTTATTGTGCTTCTGCTGAATCTAGTTTTCAGTCTCTTCTTCCTTTTCATCCATATGGATGTTGGAAAGCTCTCAGTGAGTTTTGAGTACATAAGGTCTGATGGAAGTTCACAGGACTTTTGGTACTAAATTCCCCTGGCTGGTTTTTTTTGGTTTGAGGTGGGTTTTTTTATGGCAGTTTCCCCCTCTCATTTGCTGGGAGCATCACAATTTTTCTAGCAAAACCCATAGGCTCACCCCAGGCCATTTTACTCCCTAGTCATTCCTATGACTATCGCAAAGCTAAGATGCCCAAGGTTCTCCTGAACCTATTGAGAGCTCTTGTGATTTGACCACAAGTTGTTGTTAATCTGTTTTTTCTGGAACCTGTGGAAACAGTGGTGTATTGGCTCCTTGTGAGAAAATCATACAGAGCTTATTTTCACAGAAACTCTTCTTTCCCCCATGACTCAGTTTGGCCAGACTTCCCTTACATCGTTAGTCAAAACCCATAGATGTGACTGTGGACAGCTTGGCTGCGACATCACCGACACGTTGGTGATTCTGAACTCATTGTCCCACTACATCTAAGCTCAATCCTTTCATTCCATTGCGTAGGAAAAGGAAAGAATTGAATGTTCTGTGTTGAAAGCACATGGCTGCAGAACAGATGCAGCAGTGCCAAAAAGATGTTTATGAAGAGGTGGGGCAAGTGGCTGCATGCTGCTGGAAGTGCAAAGTGGCATGTCAACTCTTAAATGTAGGATCAGGAATGAGAAGAAGGCTTGACAGCCCCTTTAGCTAGTCTGTCATCTGCAGCCATCTCTCCTTTCTACTGTGGATTTTTGGTTCTGCAGGTTTGGTTTCAGCTGTTGGTGCCTTACCCATGAGTGCCGCACAGCAGGTACTCATGGTCAGCACTTGTACAGGGCCTGAAGTGTGCTCTGGTGCCTGGGTCTCTGCAGGGCACTGTGCAGGTTCTTGAAAGCACTGAGTGATCTGGAGTAAAGTCACACCTAGGGAGTGTTTATTGTCCAGGCTGGCTGTGGGGTCCCCCAGTCTAGCCCGTCTCAGTGGGCCTCAGGCTGCACTGCAGAAGGCATTTGGCCTGTGTCACACTGGATGTCCATGTTTAGCTTCACTCCTCTTCTGTCATGCTCTAATTTTGACAGTGCAAGAAGCCCAGCAGCCATGGTGTTAAGCACTGCAGAGCTGAGTAAATAAATATGTCAATAAATAATCATATCCTGCACAAAAGAGAAACCTGGGGGAGAGACTGATGGTAGCCAGGGAGTTCTGCTGATACAGGTGGAGATTTTTATTGTTTTGTTTCTCTTAATGACTTCCCTTGGACTGATTTCTTTTCTTTTAGAGCTTTGAGGGGGAGTAGGCTGTTAGTGCTGTCCCTGAGCTTCTTCATCACACACAAGAGCCTTATATCCTCCTTTCTCAAGTAGATAGCCTTTCCTGAGCTTCTGGATGTTTACTCTTCAAGGCTCTAAAATCCTTCATGTAGTTTATCCCCTATGCCTAAATCAGGAGTTTCTTCTGTGTAAGCAAGAGCTTTGTACATTACCTAGGCTGTCCTTCCTTGGCCAAACAGGCCTCTTCTCTGCACGCTGATCTGGCCTCTGTCCTATTAGACCTTGCTTAAAAATAAAGTTGCTGTGAAGACAGTGGGAGATCAGGTGTGCACCAGCCCCAGCAAGCCAGCCAGCAGTGAGGCTGGTGCAGGTGTCCAGAGGCACTTCTGGGGGGTTGCTTGGGGTAGCATCACTCATTTCTTTTGGAGATTATGACATTCATTGCCTTCGTGGGTCATCTGGCTGTGCAAGTGTTTACATGTCTATGTGTGCCTGAGCGTGACCACGTGTTTTGTATGACAGAGGTCAGTACAACCCCAAATATAGCAAACGGAATCATTGGTTCCCACACATAAACCTGTCAACACACCATATTCTCATGGAGACTGCAGCAGCTCTCTGTCTCTGTGGTCTCCTACAAGAGCCACTCACCAGTCTCAAAGGTGAATGGACCAAGAGAAACAGTTGTTTTCGGGAGAAATGAATCCACATCTGAATCCTGCACCCTGTGTGTCTCCTTGATGGTTTTCGCTTTGGGCCAGCTGGCTCAGTTCCACTGTGCCTGTTCTGGTCCCAGCTCATGGCCTGTTTCACATGATGCATTTCTGGGTTTATAGCCCTACTTTGGAATGCAAACCAAAAGCCACAGGTGACAGCAAGGAAAGGTTTCTGACTGTTTGCCCATAACTTTGGGGATGTTTTCTTGGCCTAAGTGATGAGGAAGATAAAGTCTGGAAGACAGGGTGAAAAATGCTCAAGGTGTGTTTCCTTGAGGAACTGAAGTCTTTTCTCTGTGCAGGTCAGGTGTGTGTTTGTGGCATGATGTGAAGGCAGGTTACTTACAGAATTGTTGCAACTCCTTAAACTGGAGGTCAGGTGATCAACCTGCAGTATCTTTTCATTTCCTAAAACACCCCATAGCCCTCAATGTCTGAGAGTGCTGTAGGTCCTGTGTTTGGTCATTCTTACTTGAAAGTGGTATGTGGCTGTCAGGAGGCCAACAAATCAGTCTGTCTCAATTTTCTGCTTTGGCAGAACCCTGTGCCCAGCTTCCCCACTTTTCTCCTTGCATCTCCATCTTCCTTTGCAGCCCAGATCCTGTGTATTCCATCCAGACCTCACCAGGGGCTTGTTTCTCTCCAGCAGGTCTGTATCCTGATGGAAATCAAATGAAAGAAGGGACCTTGTGAATAGGCAAACTGATGTTTTCAACCCATCTAGAGCTTGATCTGAGTTTCAGATTTCATAAACAAAGCAAGGGCTGAATGTCATGCAGTGGCCTCTTTGCAAATAAAACACTTAAGAAAAAATCCTGTGGGAGTGAGAGGCTCAGCCAGAGACTCCAGTGAGCCTTGCCCATGTCTTGCCTTCACAAGTAGTGTTGTTTCTAACAAGTGAGTTATGCGAGGTGTCAGGCATTCCCTGTGGTTTCACCACACTTGCAGGCCAGTTGGAGTCATTGGCATTACAAAGTTAATATTTACAAGTGGAAAGTCATCCAGGTGGGGAGACAGCCATCGTGGAAAAAGCCAAAATGACCTTTCCACTAGGCAGTTGTGAGAAGCCTCGAATATGCCAGTGTTGTGTGGGTGAGGGGAGCACAACCAGAGCAGCAAAGTAAACCTGATTCATTTTGGTTCCTTTTTGAGAGGCCTTGGTGCCCTCTCCCAGGAGCTAAGCTAACGGAGAGCCAGGTAGGATGGCCAGTGAAGTCTGGGGTCAGGAAGGTTGAGAAAGTCGCTCTTTCCCCTGTAAGATGGGGTACTGTGGTCATCTCCTGTTTGGAAGATGAACAGCAGTGACTTGAGCCATGCTGCCTGGAAAGCATAGCCATGCCAAGATCACCCTTCTTTCAGTTCTGCTTTCAGGATGCAGCTCTGTTAGCAGGTAGCAATCAGAGATGGAGCTTGTTGGAATCTAGAGGCTTCTGCCTTATAGACCTGCTTGGAGGTTAATTGTAGGGATGCAGACATTAGGCTGGACTACAAGGCAAACAAAGGACAGTTTCACATTTACTGCAGAGACTGTCTTGTACAGTTCTACAGAGGGAGCTTTGGGTGCTGTGGAAATGCCGTGGTTACTGTTTGTTCCACTTTGTGACTGTAGAGGACAGATGGGAAGGAGGAAGGTGGCCAGAACACATACGATGTTGCCAAACAGTCCTACCTGGCACATTGATGTGAGTAACTGCTTTTGGGCTCATCTGGCTCCATTTTGGCTTCAGGGTGAGGAAACATTCCTTGGTAGCTTGCTTTCCCCATCTCCTCTGGCTGTACCCAGTGCTTCAGGAGTTCATTCAGGCATGGCATTGTAGGAGCCTCAGCATGTCACGCCTCATTTTGCGTGGTGCTGTGGGTGTTGCTGCAGTCTTCAGCTCTTTAAACAGATGTGGTGCTGCTCCTAGGTCCCCCAGCAGCCTGCAGCACAGCTCCAGCCAGGCGTTCCACACTTGCTTCAGCTCTGCTGGGCCTCTCTCCAAGAAATCTGAAAGAGGGATTTCTTCAGCAAAGCATTTGTTAGACATCCTTCAGTGTCCTCCAAAGATAAAGCTTCAAAGCAGGGCTTCTGTCAATCCCACCTGTCTGATTTCATCTTGCTCTTTCTTTCTCATCCCATCTCTGACTCCCAAGCAGACTTCCTTCTCCTCTGAGGCCCTTGGGAGTACTGATCATTTGGTTGTAAAACTTCTACCTGACTTCCCTGACACCCACTTTCCTAAAATACCTTTATGCTTACATTGTGTGCAAGTTCCTTCACACTCTCATCCAGACCTTGAAGGCTTTCAGGTGCTGCCCCTGCCTCGTCTTTATTGTGTATCACCTCATTTTGCTCTTGGGACTCCAGAAGTCCTCCATGGCTTGGAGTACTGTTGCTCAGGAAGCTACGTCTGGTAGGGCTGTGATCTGCCTTATCAAGCCCCAGAGACCTGACATGGGCACCACAGACTCCCAGGTTTCTCACTTTATGTTTGGAGAGCACTTTGACATCTTGGTAGAGCATTTGCAGTGTCATTTCATGATTTCTGTGGAGGTGACAATCTTTCTGCCTGCTTTGATAGATACACTGAAGGGGGTTTACTTACTGGGGTCTGGCTCTGTTTTGTCAAGGCTGTAGACTATTAAATTGTATTCACTTGCTGTCTTCATTTGCTTTCCACTCAGTAACATTGAGGCATCCTGGAGAGAAGTTTTGCACTATTCCAGCTGTGCCAGGTTTTCCCATAAGAAGGTATCTAGGGGTTATCTTTCAGTTCAGGACTGCTGCACCTTCTCACGCCGAGATCTAGAAATTGGTGTCAGATCCAGTTGCTGCAGCATCTACAGGGAAGCGATGGGGCAGCCTCTGGTGAGATATATTTTAACCTGTGTCCTCAGGTGTTGCATAGTTAATTAACTATAATGTGAAACATAAACTAGTCACATGATTAACTGAGGAAATCTGTAATATCTCTTGTCATTACTGCAGTTCATTCCAGTGGGAGATGGAGGTGACCCTGAAAGAATCTTGCACTGAGGTGTAGTAAAGTATTCAAATGTAAATGTATGTATTTGTCCTGAGATTTTGCTTCATGTGCCTAAAACCAGGAATATGTCAGAGAAGCCCATAGCTTGTTATCCAGGCTCATCTGCCCCTGTGCCCACACCAAAAGGATGAATAAGAATCGTAATGTTTCTAAATTACACATAAGAAAGCTTTCAGTAGCCAGCAGACTAGCTGCCCTGGATTTAAGAAGTTAAAGGGAGAGTGAGGAAGGGAATAAAGATGGTTTGTGAGGAGAGACAACAGTATCCTGAGCCACATGCCGAAATAACCTGATCAGGCTGTGATAAGGAATAACTGCCTACACCACCTCCATGCTCAAGAGTACTAAGTAAGTCCAGGTCAATAATTTTCATCATACCTCTAAAGGAAAGTCATGACGTGCAGAATGAAATAGTAGGCAGGGTTGTTGATGCTATAAATGCACGAAAGGGATGTGTAAGAGGGCAGTTGGGGTGTTAGGGAGATAAGGGGTTTGAAGGTAATGATGGTGGGAGTGCCCTGGCCATTGCTCTGCAGGGATGTGCTTTTTGGGTGGGGATGAGAGGGAGGGAGATGGGTGCTCGGCTTTGTCCATTTGGTTTTGTTTGTGGCTATGCTGCGCATTGGGAAGTCTTGTTTTTCGTTTGGCCACAGGACATGGATCAAATATGGCAGGTTGGAGCCATGTGAATCCAGGTCTGGAGCAGTGCAGGGGACAGGCTCTGTCACATCTTACATCTTTGAGGACTGCTGTGCACTACATAGGCATTTAGAAAACTACTAATTAGGCTGAGACAATTTTACTAGCAGGACAGGAAAAGCAGAGCAGGAAGGCAGGGAGATTTTCACCTGGAACGAAGGCCCCCTTGACATCTTATGCTCACCAGGAACAGGAAGGAGCTGAGGTTGTTGAGGTCTGAGCTCTGCTTTGAGGTTGTCTCCAAACATTTGGAGCACAAGGGAAAGAATTTGTATACCCTCCAGGGACATAAATTTTCAGGAGGTTCTGAGAGTGCAGTGGTGCTGGGGACAATGCCTCCAAAGGAACCACACCAAGGCCACTGTGAAGAAGAGTGCTGTGCTTGAGACATGGCTATTTTGAAGGTGCAATGCATTAGCCATACCTGACAGATCCCCTTTTCATTTCCTTCTCAACCTGGGCGTGTATATGGGTTTGCAGGCTTGTGCCTCTCTGGGGAGAAGTGGAAGATACTTATTTCAGTATTGTCTTGTGAGCATCATTTATATGCTGAACACACGCCATGTGCTTTCTACAGTATTTTTCAAGCAGGCACTGTCATTCTGGCAGCAGCCAGGAAGCAGCCTCTGGTTACAGAGCACTGGCAGATCTGCAGGTACTGCAGAAGGTCTGACTTCCTACTTAATACAGGGCACCAGCTTGGTCTCTTGCCACCTCAAAGGCCACACTTAAAAATCAGCAGTAAGTGCTGGGAGTAAACCAGAAGAAAACATCAGTGACTTTCAAACTGTTCCTTCTTTAGTCCCCAAAGTGTATTTTTTGCCCTTTAGGGTGAGGTGGGTGGATAGGGAACTTTACCTCATTTGCTTTCCTGAAACCTGTTAGAAGTACAAGTGAGGCGGCTGCGTGATTTGTGTGTGCATGCAGAAGAGGGCCATCTGAATTGTAAATAGCACCTGCTAAATTATTATTAAGTGAAAGCTGACGTGGGAGGAGTTCTCAGGAACAAAAAACCTCAAGTCTTTTAATAAAAGTCGTTCCAGCTGTTTTAACACTGTCCCCTAGCTGCACACTACCTACTTCAGCTCATGTAGATGCTATGGGGAGTTATGTGAGTCATATCAAGGACAGGGGAGGCCCCATTAAATCCAGTTACTGTCAGTTTTGTGAGAGCTTTAAATGACTACACTAAACTCATTATTAAAGAAAAGAACTATCAATTTTATTTAATGCATGGTGCCCAACCCTGATTCTGCTCCCAGCCCAGAGATTCACCATGCTCAGGGGTGATACAAAACTTAGACCTACACTCTTCAGGACATGTATTTAGCTGTTGCAGAGTCCTGGCTGCATCCTGGCTGGCTAATAGGTGCCTGCCCTGCACCCATGCCAAGCTCAGTTGGAGTTGCCACTTGGCTTAGTCCAGCCAAAGCTTTTGGTGGGGTAGGTGGGGCTGCTGACCTGGGCTTCAGGTGAGCAGGAGTGTTCAGTGGGCAGAGCTGCTCATCCTGAGTATCCTCACCCGCTCCACTCCTGGCAGAGTGCAAAAAGGTGAGGAGCCAGGTGCCAGCCTTGGGCATGCCAGGCAAAATGCAGAAAGGTGACTGCTGGAATCTTCCTGTAGAGAAGAGAGATGATATGAGAGGCCCAACCTTGCACAGGTTTCTTGTCAGACCTGTGATTGGGGGGTTAAAAGAACTTTTCCCAAGTGAAACATCCCATTTTCCATCTCTCTGCAGCTTATGGCCCCTCTGCCTTTCCAAGACCCCAGGAGCAAGAACGCTCCCCAGGGGTGTCCCCACTGTCTCTGAGACATCAGTGTCACTGGGCTGGCATGGATCACCCCATTACTGCCGGCTTGTTTCCTCATGGACATTGTGGCAAGCTGTTGTCAGCCTATGTAATCAAAAGGCTGAAGGTGTAAATCATATTACAGGCTGTAATGAGGAATTTGATTCCTGTAACAAAACCATCCGACTTTTATTCACATTTATTATTGTTCCTGCTATTGCCATGGAGCAAAAATCCTTTTTGAAAAAAAGAATATGCCACCAGCACAGTTTTATTGTGTCCCCAGGAAATTTAGGATTGTGTTTTTCTCGCATTAACTGCACAGGAAAATTTGCAATAAAAATTACTTTGCTGCAGAAGCTGCCTTTTCCTATCACCAAGCTGTCAAATCAGCCTGTAATTTCTAGGTATCGGACTATGCTGAAGAACTCACTGAGTTATTCTCCCTGCAATGCGTGCCCCTAAAACCTCAAACATGAGAAAATAATTTTGGATGTAAGGAAGAAGATTGCATAGTTCTTTTTTTAGGGAAAAAAAGCAACCTTTTCTGTGATGAGATACAACCTCTGAGAAGGGCAGCACTGGCAGCAGAAGAGTCCAAAGTCCTCTCTTTATCCACAGAAGCACTGCTTCCTCCACCCCCTCCATTTTTGGGGTACCAGGGTGAGTCAGTGTTTATCCCCTGTTCCTGTCCTCTGCTGAGGCTGCCAGCAGTGTTTCAGGGACAGCAAGGGGCTGGTTGTCGATGTGGAAACCAGCCCCTAACAACAACTCGTTTCACCAAAGGGCACAGGCAGCCATCTGACATTGACAATGTTGAGTGACTGCTGACCTTGTTTTTAGCGTCAGCTGATATCAGCTGGAGCCCTGCCAGTTTGCACCAGTTGAAAGTCTGTCCCTTAATGGTGGTGATTATCCTGATTTTTACAGTGGCGCTGAGAAAGTTGCAGCTGCTGTGCTTCACATCCTTGACTTTAATTTGCTATGCCTCAGTCTTTTGGTGTTATCTTTAGAGGATCGTGCGAGAAGAACGTCTCTCCTTGTTCTGCATCAGTCATTTTTTCCCTTCTTATTTTGTACGAAGAGAGATTGCTCAAGCACACTGTGGAATGAAAGCCATAAAACTATAAATTACACCTCTGCTAGGTCCACAATATGTTACCAATTACATCTGCCATATTATTCGTGTCCAGGGGGAAAACATACATCAAACCACCCCCTCTCTCCAGGCAGGTCAGTACTGTACTAGAAGGAACACCGTGATTCTTCTTAATCAGTGGAAAAACAAACATGGTTTTGGCTCACTCACATGCGATCTTTGTGTCCAGGATGACAAGTTGAGTAGCACTGCTGCGGTTCTCCGAGCTCGCCGCCTGCCACATGCCATGGCATTCGTGACAGCATCATTGCCCTGTGGAAAGGAGAGAGGAGAGAAGGTACTTAGAGGGGCAAGGAGCTGGAGGGAGTCTGAGAACCCAGTTGCAGAGACCTTGGAAATTGCTGCCGAGGAGGTTGGGGGAGCAGGGGGTAGTGGAGTTAAAAAGAATGCCAGCAAACAATCAGAAATCCCCTCAGAGCCAGGAGTCATGTCTGCAGAGGGCAGCGCGCTGTGGTTTGCAGGGCTTCCTTGTTAGAGAGAGGTCAGCAGGGTGTTGTGTTGCGTGTTCAAGCCCAGGTGAGAGTTTCCCCGTGTATCCTGATGGGGTTTTCGTTTGCTTCTGCCCCGTCCTCGTAAATTCGTCACTGCAGCAGGGATGAAGGCAGGGGTGGTGAAGCAAACTGGAGTGATTGCTTGGCTGGTTACTTCTGAGTAGTTACTCATGGTGGGTTTTGGCTCACCACACCACCTCTCTCCTGAGCACTTCCTGGCCTTTGGGCTGCTGGGAATTAACTGGAAAAGAGTGTTGGGTATGTTTAGAACTGTTTACTTGACTACTGAGCTTTGTGAGTGTGGAGTGACATCCATATTTTTATGTATGGGTGTATAAGTTTATTTATACGTGCGTGTGAGTGTGTACACATGAGCTGCAGAGAATCTTCTGAAGAGGAACATGAACTAGTGAAGTATGAGGAGGCCAAGTCAGATGCTGTCAGGCCTCCACATGAAGAAGTCGTCCATGTGCACTGCAGAGTTTGTTGTGGTTTTGTTACTGAAGCATTCATTCAGCTTTTAACTTTTTAAAGTTGAAAACAAGTCAAGGTTATGTTTGTGCTTAATAATTCAACAATGGTGCCAGCTCAGCATATTGTCTTTTTCTTCCCTAGTCATTCTGGTTTATTAAAAAGAAACACTGATGACAGATAGAAGGGTGAAGGAGGCTGTGCCTTTCTGCTCTAACTCCTGCTGGGCACTGACTCCTTCCCCAGGAATCCCCATGGATTTGTGTTCTTCACAATACGTTTGCCCCAGCAGACCTATCCCTACCCTGGGCAGGGAAAGCTGGCAGCAAGTCAGGACTTAGCTGTCCCCTTCTCTGTGCACCACATCTTTTTCCTCTGAATAGGCACATTTTCTGTTTCAGTGGAATATTACTCAGAATCCTTCAGTAAGTCTGTCTCAGTGATACATTATTTTCACTTTGGTTATGAGGTTGTGGGGTTGTTTTTTGATGGTCTGGGGTTTTTTTAATAAAGATTTAGAAGACCACTAACTCTTCTGAAACCAAATGAGCTTGCAAAAATTAATTAATTTTTGTCTTTTCTGTAAAAATAAAGCTATATAAGGAGCTAATTCTGCCACATGCTAATGTGTATGTTGCTTCATAATCAATGCTGTTCACTTCCAGGGGATCTGCTTTCCATTGTCACTGTGAATAAGAATAGATGAACAAAATTTTATAAATCTGGGAGCACTGAGAGCACACAGTGAAGCTCATGTTGTGTAACTCCCATCTCCAGTGTCCCTGAGCACAGAGTAGCATTGTGCACAATTCCCACTCGCAGACTTGGCAAGCAATCTGAAACATCATCTTCTGTTCTGGCTCCTCAACTTTATCTATGCACCTCCATTTTGTCACAGTGTATCATCTCCTGGTCCCATCTTGACTCTGTGCAGGCCAGAAGCTACACGGTGGTTTTATGGGAATAAGTGGAGAGCGTAAATCAGATCCACCAAACTGCTTAAGATTGGATGAGCCTGAGGATTTGAGATTTGGCTTCTGTAGTCAGAATACTTTGCGGTATTTGACATGAGTTCTTCCAGAGAGCTAGATATATTCCTGGAGACAATGGGAATAGGAGTCTCTTTAGGCAGAGGAGGTAAAAATAACATGTACATTCCTGTTATTAAAAATGAAAGGGGGGAGAGCAAGAGAGCAGAAATCTTGAATGTTAGTACAGTTCAATCCGGGGTAAGGATTTATTTTAGAGCATAATATTTTATTTGCGTCAAATACACATATCTGGAAGAACTGGCTTTTTGTGTGTGTGCATGTGCTGTATCTGAAGCTCGTATCCCATTTTCCTTTTCTGCCACTGAGCAAATGGAAAAAGCTGGGGAAGGCATCTTGACCCTGGTTTCACTCTGATGTTGTATTGCAGGTATGGCCTCGCATGTGCAAGTTTTCTCTCCTCATACCCTTCAGTCAAGTGCCTTCTGTAGCGTGAAGAAACTGAAAGTGGAGCCGAGTTCGAACTGGGATATGACTGGGTACGGCACACACAGCAAAGTCTACAACCAGAGCAAGAACGTGCAGTCCTCCCAAGCAGCCGCCGCAGCAGCCGTCAACGCCTCCCTCCAGATCCCCAATCCGAGCATCCCTTACGAGCAGACCATCATCTTCCCAGCAAGCACGGGGCACATCGTGGTTACATCTGCCAACAGCACTTCTGGTGTGGTTGCAGTGTCTGGGCAAACACTGGGCGGGCCACACAACCTGATGCGTCGCAGCACTGTGAGCCTTCTGGACACCTACCAAAAATGTGGACTTAAGCGCAAGAGTGAGGAGATTGAGAACACAAGCAGCGTGCAGATTATCGAGGAGCATCCACCAATGATTCAGAACAATGCCAGTGGGGCCACTGTAGCCACTGCCACCACCTCCACGGCCACTTCCAAAAACAGTGGCTCCAACAGTGAAGGGGATTACCAGCTGGTGCAACATGAGGTGCTCTGTTCCATGACCAACACGTACGAAGTGTTAGAGTTTCTTGGCCGTGGAACCTTCGGACAAGTAGTCAAATGCTGGAAACGTGGCACTAATGAGATTGTGGCTATCAAGATCCTAAAAAACCACCCTTCTTATGCCCGGCAAGGCCAGATTGAAGTGAGCATCCTGGCTCGGCTGAGCACAGAAAGTGCGGATGACTACAACTTTGTCCGTGCTTATGAATGCTTCCAGCACAAGAATCACACATGCTTGGTATTTGAAATGTTGGAACAGAACCTCTATGATTTCTTAAAACAAAATAAATTCAGTCCCTTGCCCCTTAAGTACATTCGACCAATTCTCCAGCAGGTAGCAACTGCCCTAATGAAGCTGAAAAGCCTGGGACTGATTCATGCTGATCTCAAACCAGAGAACATCATGCTGGTAGACCCATCCCGACAGCCATATAGGGTCAAGGTCATAGACTTTGGTTCAGCTAGCCATGTGTCTAAAGCTGTGTGTTCTACCTACCTTCAATCCAGATACTACAGGTAAGAGACCGGGCTCATGTAACACTACTAGAAGTATTTTACCTATGGAAATTTTCCTCCATTCATTTAAATGAATGAGAGTCATCCCTTAATCCTAAACAGAGATGGCTCGTAGAAAGGCTTGTTGATGATAAGAAAAAATGATGTTGTAACCTCTTAGAGTTTACTTGCATTGAAAACCATTGTAAGTTTGTAAATAATCATAAAGTGTTGTAAAAATAGGGTTTGCCAACTACAGTTCAGAAAGCCTTTCACTTCTATCAGTACTTTGTTCTCTCTGGAACTGTTTCCAGAAGAGGGGATGTCCATGTTTCCATTCCAAGTCAATGGATATAGGTTCTTCATTTCAGAATTACTTTAACCTAAACAATCAATCTATATTTCAAATGTGTCTTACAGTCTGTACTCATATATGAAACCAGAGGCTTTACAAGTGCAAGGTTGGCCCACAGGAAGACTGTATGGATGCAGAAGATGGTTTGTCAAGGATTAGTTTTCACACAGGCTGTGAGTCAACAGTAGTATTCTGGCTGGCTCTTGTCTGCTCTCCTCCAGGCAAGTAGACAGCCTGGCCAGGCTGGAAACACCTATGGCCACGTGGGAAGCTGTTGGTAGAGGTGAATGAGTATTGTCAGTGATTTGGTGTTGGACTGAGGACCTGTTGTTGTCTGTGGATTTCCACTCACGGGGCTTCGTTACGTGCTAGGATGGGGTTCTGACCTCTGCAGAGGTGTGCCTGAAGTGAAATGTGTGAACCAGCTATAGCCCTCTTCAGTCTGTTGAACAGTTTCAGCAGAGCAGCCTCTTTTCATAACCCCTGGAGGGGCATCCTCGCCCTCTGTCTTGACTCCAAGACACAAAATCTCTCTGTAGATGTTCTCAGGTCCTCTCTTTGGTACCAGTCACCTTGATTCAGCATCCTAGGGACGCTGAATTCTACTGCAAGAAAAGCAATTCTACTGCTGCCTTGGGGGTGGGGGAAAATAGTGAACAGGGTGAAGGGAATTTGTCTTAAGATAACAGCTGAATTTAGAAATGTTCAGACCACATTTTTGTTGTTGTACTTCTGTGAAACAGGGGCAAGGAGAGAAAATGCGATCCTTCTTGATGACTGTTCTAATGAAAATCAGTCCTGGCAGCATCCACAGCTCATCAGATGGGTTACAGAAAAGCAGGGTGGTTGATCTCTTTGTAAATAGGAAAGAAATCTGTCTGCATGGGGAGGACTGGGGATGAACAATTAACGTGAGTTGATAACAGACCTCTTTCCTACTTCATAAACTTCACAGTGGCAAAGCCTACCTGAACTCTGAGCTTGGAGAGAGTTAATTTTCACAGGAACAGGAACTTCGATAGTGTAGCACTGCAGCAGCTGATTTTTATCTGCTTGTCCTTTGCTCTGAAGGAGGCCAGGAAAAAATCCCCAGCCCTAAAATAGTTTATACCTCAGAAGAGGGTTATTAAATAAGATACTCTACCTGATGACAGTCCCTTCGTCCTGGAGAGACATGTTTCTGTGGTAAATATGCAAAAGCTTTTAGAGTTGCAATTACCTGACAGACTAGAAAAAAAAAAAAGAAAGAGAATACAGGCATTTTGTTGCTGAGTTACCTGTGATTCTGCGTTAGCAGCCTAGGTCCCTAGCTAGGGGGGACCTAGGAGGGGTCCCTAGCTAGGAGGGGCACCCAAAATGAAATGTGTGACAGAAAGCAGAAATGAAAGAGAAAAATGGTTCATTCTCAGTGACAGACAAGGAATATTTTTGTGGCAGTCTCTGGGGAGGAAAAGGCCTGATAAAATTTGCTTTTTATATTTTAAATGTTATTCCTGCCCAGTCTGAAGTTGCAGCTTGATACAGATAATAAGTTTTGTCTGTCTAATTCTTTCCTTGTTTTCCATGCCTGAACTGGTGGGAGGAGGGGAAAAGGGGCAGCAGCTCACCAGGAAAAAAAAAAAGAAAAATCTCATTGGGTTGAATTACATCAGCAGGGGGCTGCTGATTAAGCTAAATTCAAGTCATGAGGAAAATTTATGTTCTTCTTCATTTTCTGATGGGGAAAATACAGCACAGAGTAAAACCCCTTCCACTCTAAAGTGAAGGAACTTTCATGCTAAGGGAAACACTGGGCTTTATAAAGATTTCATGTGTCTTCCATTTAATTTACACTTGTTTTGCTTACTAGAGTATAAAAGGCAAGGGGGGCTGACTTCAAGAAATGGCACATTTAAGCTGGATGTGAAGGAAAAGCTTCCTCAGACTAGTCAAACCTCTCAGACTCTTAAGCAGTTGTGCTAAGAAGGGACAGAAGCCCTGTGCCCCATGCATATGAAGTAGAGGCTGGATTTCAGCTGGAGGTTTTTTATCATGGACTTTTGCGAGCAAACTCCTAAGTTGTCTCCATATTTTATTAACAACCTGCTTTTTCTTTTTCGTATCACTACTTTTGAGAATGTGATGGCCAAATCCTTTGAAGGATTGAAAGGTGTGTGGGATCCTGCTCCTTCTCAGAGCGGTGTAAGGCCCTTCCCCTTCCTGTAAATGATAGGTCTGTTTTCTTCTCCTGGAGGTAGAGGACAAAATGTCTTTAAACAAACTCTGTGCTTTTTCTTGACCTGAATCTGCATAAACCAAGAGAGCCCCATGGCTGCTTGCAGACTTTCCATGAGTGATTGGCCATTGCTGCCGTGTAACGTGCTCTGAAGATGAACGGGATCCCTTGACCAAGTTTCTTGTGGGAGGAATGGTGAATAGACTTGCTGTCATGCTGCTGGCACTGCTCAGGGGCCCTCACTGGGTGCCCCAAGCCCAGAACTGTCTCTGTCCCACCTGGGATATTTCTAAGCAAATGCTCTCTGGAAGGATGGTGGTAGCATTGAGGTGACAGAACAGGATGAAAAGTATCAAAATGTCTTTAGTACAGCAGAATTGAGCTCCCAACCTTCTTAAGAGGATACAGCCTCCTCCAAGCTAGATCTGCTGCCACAAGTGGTACTCTGGAGATTGGAGATCTGTCTCCCTTGCTCCTGACTATAGGGAGCCCATGGGAGGCAGAACATGATGGTCTAAGGTGGGCTTTGCAGGAACTCCCCCGCTGCCAAGAATCCCTCTCTGGGAGGGCAGTGCCATTGTGTCGCCAGTGCCTGCTGCAGGCCTCAAGAGAAGGGAATGAGCCCCAGCAAGGTCACACCATGGGCCCTGCCTGACATGACAAAGGACATCACAGACACAGTCTGTGGTCAGAGTAGTCATCTAAAAGGGGAGTGCTGTGAAGAGGATCATCCCTCTTCTGCTCACCCATCTTCAGCCGGTGGTGCAGAACTCCCTGTGGTGCAAAGTGTCTCTCTCATGGTATCCTTAGCCAGCGTGTGTAGGACCTGACTGGTCGCTGTCCAAAAGTCCTTTCCTTGGGAGAGGAGTCCCAGCCTGTCCACTCGGTCACCATAGTCCTTCATCTTGTCCCTTACCACCAGCTGCATCAACCTGGGCCTGATTACTGACCCTTCAGGGAGGTTTGTGGTGACGTGGCCATGGTCTGGAGGTGCCTGTGTGAGGAACTGAAGCTAAAGATGAAGGGCTGCTCTGCCCAGCTCGCAGTGCAGGAGCAGGGCTCTGCACTTGGCAGTTTTAGCCAGACATGCTTAAGCTAGAAATGAAGCCCTGTTCACAGAGTAATGGATCAAAAAGCTGTGATAGCCTCTGCATCACAGGGTATCTTCCTGGGATTTTATTTTTGTCCTTCTCCTTTTCATGCTGCAGTTGGAAGGGGAGATCATTGAGCTAGTTTCTATGATATCCATTTTGCAGAGGGTCAGAGGAATGAATGACCAGAGAGATCCCTTCTGGGTTGATAAGCCACGTATGAACAGCTTCCTGGGAAAACCCACATCCTGAGAAATACAAAGCTCAGGCTGCAACAGATGGCGCCTTTGTTAGAGCCCCCATTCATGCACCCAGGTGGAAGAGGGGGTACTGCCCTCTGGGAGGTGGGGGTGGTTGGGGTGGTAAAGAGAGAGTTGAGGTCATCCCTTGTTGGAACAAGAGTGCTTTCCTGTCATGAGGTGGCAGCGTGGGGGTGCCTGGAGCAGTCGGGCTGCTCATGGGGGCACTACCAGTTTGTTACCTTGCCCTCTTGGCTTTTCTTTGCTGTTCAGCTGAAACAGCTACTGTGTTGGCACCTCAGGGATGATAATATTTTGCTAATTAATGGTGTAATCACCTTATGAGATTTAAGTCTTTCAGAATTTGCAAAATATTGCAGATATAAAATAATGGCTGTCACCCCTTCACTATTAGCGAATAAATTCAGGTTTGGTTCCTTGTTTCCAAAAGGCTTTTGGTATGTGGCTTGTCTGGCTTGGGTTGAGATGTGTGCTTTGTAGGTAAATGGCCTTTGATGAATGTTTGGATAACAGAGAATGAAGCTGAGTATCAGTTTGAAGAGGTGTTTATCAGTCTAGTTTCAGAGGCTGCAAGAAAATAGGCATGCATAAAGGCTACGTGCATGTTGTCAACTGCCCATACAGAGTGTGTAGTGAGGCTGTGTGCAGGCGTGGGTTTTAACTGGCTCTACATGCTTAGCTGGGTGAATGCAGGTCTGAGGGATGCAGGGGGCTAAACTGGATCCATCTTGCCACACATGGACATTGTGCCATGACAGGTATCCATCCCTCGGCCGTACTGACAGGAAGCCAAAGCAAGGTCGATTTCTGAGCAAAGTCACAACCTATTCCCCATTGTGTGACTCACAAATGTGTCATTCTGGTCAAAACTGCCCTTTAAATGAGGCAGTTGTAATGACACAGGGATGGGCTGTGCTTATTTGTTTACTCACTGAATTGGCATCTGGTATGTCCTTGTATAACAGTGTAATGCATTTGTATTTCAAAATCTTCTGCCATTCTGGACTTGCAAAAACTTCTCTATCTCAGATTTGACTGCTTTTGCAGCTGTGGGAGCCACATCGTTCCATTTCAGTCCTACCTGCAAAATTCACTGCTTTACTGGCTCTGCCTCGCCAAGGTAAAGCGCAGGATGGTTTGAGAAGGAAAGTTTCTTGTGAGGACTGGAGTGAAACCACAAAGTTCATTGCTGAAGTCTAAGCTCTGTTTCACTTGGTGACGATCACGCCTGGTAGGACTGCAGGCTTGCAAAACCGGCAATACATTGCAGAAGACTTTGTGGAGGAAAGCAGACTTCAAGCTATACTATTTTAAGCAGTTGTTAATTTCTTTCCCAAGGACACTTGGAGTTTGAAGATGTTTTTTTCAGAATCGAAATTCAGCAGGATTTTTTTTTCAAAACCAAAATCAGGATTAATTGAATCTCAGTTTTATTGTACCCAGACCACCAAGTCTTGGAAGGCAAGAGACATTTAGCTGAAAGCTTTTGGCTTTGGCCCACCTTTGGAATAGTCAGGCCAGATTGGTTTTTTGGTCTTACAGGACTGAAGCAAAGATAGTTCTTTGCCAAGTTCATCTGTATATAAATCACCTCGGAGAAGGGATGGTAAATCAGCGTTGTGCTCATGGTGCATCCAACAGGAGAGTCACTCTGCCTGTATTCCCTATCTGGGTTCTAATTTAAAACAGAAAAGCCTGTATTTCAGCCTGAACCATCTCCTCAGACTAGACCCTCCCTAGTGTTTTCTTTGCTAAAACCATCTTACTATTTCCGTAGTACGTTTTATTTTGCTCTGAGCAGACATGCCAGCTCCTCCTTTATCTCATCAAAGCTGGTGATGTGCCCCTTTCTTTGAGGCGCCACAGCACCTCCCTGCACAGCTCCAGCTCATGATGCTGGCCTTTCTCCGAGAGGAGCCCTGCATCCCTGTGTGGAGTCAGAAAGGCCATGTAACACAGGAGGGCTTTGTTTATTTATTAACTAAATGGATAAAATATTCCCAGTTACGTGCCTCCTGGCCCAAGAAGATTTGTAACAAAGGGCTGTTTGCAAGGAACCTGACAGGGAGCCTTTTCCCAGCAAAAGAAGTCTTCCGTAGACCAAGGAAAGGAGAACTGTCATGCTGTTTCCTTTTGCTTCATCTGCGTCTGAGAGGTGGAAAATCAAATATCTCAACTGAGTGCTGAGCCAAACGCTTCAGTCCCCTCTCCTCTCTCTGGCAACAGCTCCTATATGGCAAAGACAGGGCACTGACAGTAATTACTCCTGCAGATCTCAGTTTTGTCTCAGTGGCTGGAGAGGAAGGAACCTGTGTGTCCACTGGCAGGGATCAATTCATTAGGGGTGTTGTGGATCAGAGATGAGCATGTGAACAGCAGCCAGAGGCAGGTACCAGGGTCGGAAGCACTGTTCTTCCGTCAGCTGGTGCCACCCCTCGGGTGAGGGGCTCTGGGTCTGGTGTAAAAGAGCAAACAAAACCTGGGGAGAAGAAGGTAAGTGTAGTTTTCCCAAGGCTGCTGCAGCTTTTAAGCACATCAGTGATCCCCTCAAAGGCAAAGGCAGCCCTCTGGATGCAAGCAGCCCCCTTCACCCTCGGGGGCACTGCCCACAGCCCAGGCAGTGCTGTGTGGGCAGGAAACAGAAGGAGGAGCCACGGTGATGTGGCTGCTGACCAGGGCTCAGTGGTCAACCACCAGCTCTGACACAGGTCCTGCCCAAACTGGGGTAACTCATGTCATCCTTCTTCACATCACCTCCAGAGGGACATGATTTTGGAACTGTACTCCCCTTTCCCTCCACCCTATCTACTCCATGACTTACACGTTTAAACAAACCTTCCCTCTGTGGGCATTTGCACCACCCAGTGCCACGTAGTTCCAGGCCTGGGGCTGACCTCCCCAAAAGCAATACCTTACCATTTGGAAACAAATAACACTTCAAATGGGGCTAAGCTGGAGTTCCCTCATGCTTTCTTCGAGGGCTTGCAGAGAGGAGGCAGTGTGCAAATACGCTTGTTACCAGTCCATGTACTACCACCTGAAGTCATCTGGGAACTCTAACATGAACATCACAAACCTTTTTCTTTTAAACCCAGCAGAGAATCCTAAACTAATCCCTACCTTCTTTATACTTGCTGTCAGAGTAGTTTCAGTAGCATTGTGAAGATCAGGGAGTGGCTTGGAAGTCACACTCTCCCCACTTGTAGGTTGGCTACAGTACAGGTGTTGGGTTTATGGGGGTTTTTTTTTTCTCCTTTCTTCTCCTGCTACTGTTTCTCTCTCATCACCACCAAAACAAGCCTGTCACAGGATTTCCTGCTGTCTATTTTTCTTCTCTTAAGCTTTGTAAACACAGTAAGTCCTGTTAAGGCTGCAGCCTGGCGAAATGATGTGAAAAATCAAGGTCACTCTTGTATTTACTGTACCAGGGCAAGCCTGAAACAGCTGCAAATGGCCAGGTTGTTTTACTTAAAAAGAGCTATTTACCTACAAGAAATCAAAACCCTTCTAATTGCAGCTATTGGCTGTAGCACTCCGACTCCATCTCTGTAGGATGTAAAAGACATACTGTGTTTTGGTAAAGATACCTGTGCTCAGCCCAGGGGCTGGGACATGACCAAGCTCAGGACGGTGAGGAGCAGTTGCTTCTGCAGCGACAACATGAGTGGAGGTGCAATTCACAGGGCTGCAGCAAGAGCCAGCTGCAGTCAGAGACAGCTGTTTGCACGTGTAGGAAAAGCATAAAGTTTGGTCTCTGCTTCTAGTTGCTTACTTCTGTGGTTTTGTGTTTGCTCTTCCTCCTCTCCTCCCACTCAAGTCACTTCCTCACCAAGTGCAAAGGAAGCAGAGCAGGGAGAGGGTGCTCTTCTTTTCAGCTCCGATGACAAAACAGCAGCAGCTCACAGGAGCAGTGGTGTGGTGACCCACAGATGTTGCTCCAGCAATAGGTGGCCAGTGAAGGAGAGTGCACTGCAGTCACTCTTACACACTAGTAGCATTTTCTATGTCTTCCTACATTTATTTCAGTGCATGTTTGGGTCAGGGCAGTGATGGCTGCTGAGAAGCAAAATGAGGTGGGGGGCTGTTGGGATGAAATTGGTGCTCCAAGTGTGAAAATAAAAGAATTATGAGTAGTGAGATTCCTCATCCTCTCCTGAGTATGAAAAAGCATTAGCAACACAGTTTGCACAGGATTTCAGGGATACTTTGCTCAAGTACCATGTATTTAAATCCTATCAGGTTTTTACCTCCCCCTGTACATTTGCTCAGTGCAGGCAAGAGATGTAAATGTAACATGGAGGAAGCTTACTGTGTATGTCTGTGCATTCATTAGGTTCACAAGTTTTAGGCCCCAGCACAGCGGTACTGGAAAGCTGTGTTACACTGAAGAGCATTTTCTGGTTAGAAAGTATTTCTGCTCTGCTGCTTATTAGCAATGAGGTTAGAAAAGTGACTGACGTTGGTTTATAAATGAATGAGTCATTACCAGAAGAGAAAAATTACCTGAAGATGCGGTAGTTAACATAGGGTTATACATTCCCCATCTTCAGACCCCTGAATGACATGACTCCAGTCTCCAGTTTCTATCTTCTCAAGCCATTTGCTGCACTGATGCCTCCAGTTAGCCTAAGCTTGTGTAAAGGCACCTTATTCTCAGGTGGAGGCTCAGTAGCTACCTCCTTCACCAGGTTATGCTGGGGAAAAGGAGTAACTCTCAAGCAGTTGAGAGTGGTTTTCTTGCTTGAAAAACCCTAATCTTGTGGCCTGACTTAAGCTGAGTTATAGCCACAGCTGTTACCTGTTTAAGAAGGAAGGTCAAGAAAATGTCCTTGCCTTTTAGGCCAGATCATACAAGAGTTGTTCTGTGGTGCTTTACAAGGAAAAAAGAAATGCAGAAGAGAGGCATCCATATATATACACACACACACACACACACACACACACACTGAGAGATTCACAGTTTTAAGAGGAAGAAAGAAAAGGGAAGTGGCTCTAGGAACTGAGAGAGGGGAAGGGCAGAGGAGGAATCCTCTTACAGGCCATGGTTACCTGGAAGTTGGTGTTTCCCATATAAGGAAAGGTGTGGGAGGAAAGAAGATGAAGTTTCACCCTTGCTATTTGGAGACTTCAAGGCCAGAGATAGCCAATTTCCAAACAGGACAGCATCCTTCTCCTGCAGTGGGCTGGAAAGTAATCTGTGAGTCCCTGAGTGGCAGCTTGACCTTTGCTTTTTGCTTATTGAAGGACAAAAGTAATTGCAGACATAGTTTTACCTGCACAGACATGAGTCATTTTGCTTTACCTTTCATTTTTTGTTTTACCTTTACTTTGCCTTTGTGACTTCATGGGACCAGTACTTGGGTGGACATCCAGGTTCTGTCCCTGGTTCTGCTGGTTTGCATTAGCCAGAGTAGCAGACTTCTACTCACTACCAAATCTAGTGTTTGTCTGCAAAGGCTTCTGCTCAGGGAGAGAGGTGGGGTAGATGGGGGGGGAATTGACCTGAATCTAACTGGAGTGGCTCTGAATTGAAAACTCTGCCGTTCAGAGTGTTGGGTTAACTCCTTGTCATTATTTTGCTTTTTGTTAACCACTGCCATTTGCAGCTCATTTGAAGCAGAAGTTCTCAAGTGCAAGTGTAATACCCCAGGCCTGATAAGACATGAAGAGTGCCAAAAATTTTATAGTGTTATCACTGAATTTCTACATTTTTGAGAGGCTTGGGGCAGTTTTCAGATAACTCTAGTGACTTGCACAGCTTCTGAGCACAGAAGGATCATCAGCTGAAGCCTTTAGAGGAGAAGGAGAATTGTGTGTTCTAGCAGCTGATGCTTGTGCTCACATAGAGGCAGACAAGGAGAAGTTAGCAGTGTTTCAGTGAATTGACATCAGGAGCAGCTGTACTGCATTGAGTTGTTTTAACTGCACATAGCATGGTTGGATGGCTCGTGGTAGTAACTGCTGAGCAACACCATATTTTCTGCCTGTACTTTCCAGCCTAGATGTAGGTGTCTGTGCCATTTACCTTGTGCTGTTCTCCTGGAATGCTGTGTTTGCAGACACAGGGCTGTGTTTACAGCACCTCGTGCACAAAGGTTTTTGTGGCTGAGGCCCTTAAACAAAAGGGCAATAGGGTATAACAGTACATATGACAATGAGGGGTAGCACGCATGTTAATGTGACAGCTGGCGTACAGAAGGAAAGCTGATGGCCTTTTTTGGATTCACCAGGGTAAGAATTTGTGTTTCCAATAGTTGCTTCCATGCAGAGCTTTGCACTCACCGTCTGGGAGGGGGATGAGGGTGTGGAATGAGCATCTGATGAGTTAAGAAAAGTTTCAACATATTTAGTCTAAGAGTGTTTTACTTGCCAATGGGAGACTGCAAACAGAGAATAGTCATCCAAGAGGAAAATGGAGTATTTCTTTGATGCTCACAACAGTATTAAGAGGGGCAGATGAAATCCAAAATGTAAACAGGTTCAGCTGAGGCTAGATGAATTTGCTATGCTGTGCTAAAAAGTTAATGATGAAATATTGCCAGTTGATTTCAGTAGGAAGGAAGTGATGGTGACAGCCTATATCAGAAATAAAAGCTTATCTAAGTTATCTCATCCCCATAGTTGTCAGAAATACAGCTCATGTTGTTGTTAGCCTGTTAAATCAGTAGACTGGATTCTGAAGGGCTGCATGAGCACAAGCAAGAGCAGGAGGTAGTCATATTGTTGTTCCTGGAAATGCTTTTCTGGAGGCTCATTTGATAAGCTATCTCCTCTTGGCAGGTGCATGAGGGAGCAGGGAAGAGAATGGCAGTATGGGCTGGGTTTCACTTAGCAATGCCAGTATGGGTACAGGGATGTGGTGGCTCCAAATGTATTCCTTTGTAAGGAGGTCAAAGTACAGCTTGATGTGTAAGATATATAATGAGCGACAGAAAGAAAGGCATGTTAACTGTGTTGGAAGATAACATTCTGTCTTTTGAATGGATTCTTGTTATTGTCACTGATGTTACTTTCAGCAAAAAAATTATGTTGAAATTATTCTTTTTTCTCCATTGTTTAGCTCTTGTTCTCAGCTTTGTTATGGCCACAAAGAGAGGATAAAAATGGATTGGCACAAAGTTGGGTTTCCTGTATCATTTAGAGTTATGTTTTCAGCGCTTAGCACTTTGGTAGGGTCTGTACTTCATTTTGAAAATAGCAATAAAAGAGCAGAGAACATAAGAAAACACAATTCTATCTTTTTTTTTTTCCTAATGAAATTGTCAGTGCTAGCCTGAACTCTGCCTCTGATCTGTATGAAGTCTCTGAACTGTGCCGTTGGAAGAAAGCAGATCCAAAAGGAGAGATAAAATATCCATGTGCCTGGCTACTTTAGAAGGTAGTAAAAAGCTCCTGACGTCTTGCTTGTTTTTAATCTGTGTGTTTATATCTACATAAATCCTTTGGGAATAAACTTTAAACATTTACATTGGATTTAGGGAATTACCTTCCAGCATCAGTACCTATGATCCAGCAAGAGTAACTAAGATTATGTGGATGGCCCTCTTGGCTTTCAGAAATACGGGTAATGTTAAAGCATATGTTGAATGGCTGCTCAAATGAGAAATGGTAGTGATGAGCATGCAGTGTTGCAGTGGATTCGCTGTTCATATGTGTATATTGGGTGTGCATGGGGAGGTAGCTCATGCCTTGGGAAAAGGATCTGTCTGCAGTGTGTGGAAGCTGAGCACCAAGACACAGTGGACAGATCCCACCCTGTGCCACTTTGTTGGGCAGCTGCTGTTGAATGGCCTTTGAGCAAACCCAAGCTTTCAGTTCCATCAGAGAGGTGAAGAATTGCCAGCTGCTTCTTTCCAGCAGCTCTCGAAATGCAGCAGTGTCTGCCACATGTAAATTGTCAGGATCTTTTCCTAGCACCTTGATGCCCATCTCAGGCTCTGAAGGGCAGCCAAAGCAGAAGCTGGAGAGAGAAAAAGCAGCAGCAAACCCAGGATATGAGAGGTTGGTTCAGATGAAAACAGAGGATGGCAAAGGTCAGAGTTGCTCTAGATGGCCGACACAGCCATACAGACCACCCTTCGCAGCCCAGTCCTGTGGTTTGGTCTTACATGGGATTTGAAGAGGCTCATTTCCAGTTCAAGGTGTGCGCTTTTGAGCAACTGTGGAGCTCTAGCTCCTAGACACACTCACAGCTTTTACCTTAGCCTGAGGCTACAGGATCTGATTACTGCCCACAAAATGACATTTGAAGTTGTGTAAGAATCCTGTGTGCAGTCTGTAACTCTAGTCACTGCATTTGTAAGGGGGCCATCACAGCAGCCCAGTGACAGGGCGGACAGAAGAGCGTGGTGCTTGGTTCTCAGCAGAAAATGTGCCTGACTTGCTATATCACATAGATCACATTGCTTGGCAAGTGAGGGCTGGGGGAGTGGGGATGGTTGCAAACTTTGACTGGGGATTTCAGAGCCACTGCTATACTCAAGTACCTTGTGAAATGGCCACTTCCATTACATTTCCTCCATGCTTTTGCCTTTTGAGAGATCCACATTGTTGGGTTTTGCCTTCCCCAGCAGGAACGGTGCATTTGCTTGATCCTGTGTTGCCTTGCTGGCGTTTTGGAGCTGTGCCACACTATAGTATTCGCTGCTGTCGCCGTGTTCGTCAGCAGCGTGGCCAGGCACTGGGGTGCATTTCTGCACAATGCTTTGAAACGCCTGGCATGCTCTGAGTGTGCATCCCCACGTGCCTCGCAGTGAGCCAGGGTTCCTGCATGCCCACGTGGTGGCCGGAGAGCTGGCAAGTAGGTGGCATTGGCAGAAGCCCCCATGGCAGACAGAGGGGAGCAGGAACCCTGGTAGCAAGGGCAGGAGGCTGCTGTGGCTACAGCCTGAGCTTGCTTTGCTCGAAGCTGGCACAAGATTTTCCAACAAGGTCTTGACTGACCAGGAGCTTAAAGGCTTTCTTATCTGTGGAGAGTGACACAGACTGGTGGCAGCCCGTAATTAATAAAGATACTAACCCTCCTTATGCAACCAGGGGATGTCTGACAGCGTTACTAGGTAGTTGCTCAACAACAAGGCATGTTACAACTAACCAGCTGGGACCAATTATGAAAGCCTCACTAATGCTAGCAAGCACTTGCCTGTTCACATTGTTGGGCTGAAGTTGAAGAGATGAATGACTGCTGTGCAGCACGCGGGCAGGCTCGTGGTCGGGCAGTGCGTGGTGTGCAGCTGAAGCACAGCCAGCACATCGAGCACGGAGTGTCTCTGCACTGGGATGTGTTCCCTGAGCGTGGATGAGCCCCAGTGCCCAGCATCGGCACTGTCTGTAGCCTGTGCTCCCAGATGCAGGATGAGGAGGCACCCCCAGGGCTGCAGCACCATCTCCCTCCCCATCCGCAGCTTCTCCCACCCCCTTGCTGCTGCGGCAGCACCGATGTATGCCCAGTACCTCCTCAGCTGCTTGTTACGGGTACGAAAAGGGGAGGGAGGGAAGCGGGGGCTCCTACTTAAGGCTGCCTCATGAATTTTTAGTCACTACATGAAGATTTCAAGAGTGTGCAAATAAAACATAAAATGAAGCAGAAGACTAAGCGGCACTGCACAAAAGGAGGAAAAAAAAACCCAAAACACTGAATCATTGTCCAAAAGGTGCAGCCATTAGAGAATAATAATAGTTTTTGTGTGCAGTGCAGCTGGGGCCACAGTTGCAGAAGGAAGGTCCTCGGTGACCTGTGTGATGGCTCTGTTTGTTTAATGTGCTAAAACAAAGAACTGAAAAGCAGACAGGGTCCTTGCAGATAGTCGCAGGGCTTCTCTCTCAGTTCCTCTGTCTGTGCCCTCTTTCGCTGTGTGCGTGTGTGTCTTCATGCTCCAAATGCAACTAATCACAGCTCCATGCTCTTGGATGCCTTCCGTTGTGCATCCCTTGTCACTGCGCCCGGGCACTCCCTGGTTGTTGACTTGCTGTTTTTGTAATTTAGAAACTACAGCAAATAATAAGAAGTCAAATGGTTACTATTTTATTGTCTGTTTTTGTAATTCTCTGTCCTTCAGAACGAGCTCAGCATAATGACATTATTCCCACCCCTCCATCCTGACCTCAGTCTTTTTCTATCCATTTAGCAAATGCTGCAGCCTGCTCTGTTTTTAATGGGTGGGAATCAATGTGGCTTTTTAAAATTGGATTCTCTCTGCCTGCACAAACAAAATCAATGGTGTTACTGAGCATGTGCAGGTCTGTGTGAACGGGAGCAAGCCAGCGGGGTTTGCCACCTCAGCGAGGCTGGGGCAAAGCCTGTAGTTCACACAGGGAGGATCACTCTTCATTTCTCTGTCATTTTGGTAAGGGCTGACGAGCAGCTTGGTACTGTTTAGAAAGTAAAGCCTAGGCTGTGCTTTTCACCAGGGTAATAAGAGTTTTGAAGTGGTCAGTGTGAGGCTGTTAAAATGGGCTAAAACCAGACTAGTTTGAGTGCCCATAGGAGGTCTGAAGATCCCAGTAAAATGAGGTTTAATCCAAACCATGCTTTATTTCAGTATGACTTTACAATTGGTTTTGCCACATCTTCTGAGGTTCTCTGACTGTAGCCTGATTGGACCTTTACTCTCAGAAGTGAGTTTCAGGCGAAATGGGGTTTTGCTTCCTTCAGGCTAAGCATTTCTATACAAAAAAATGGGATGGGGAATTTATGTATCTAAATCTGTCTTTTGTGGCAGATTGAGTGTACTAATACTGAGCTGTTGTGGGAAAGTTGACTGGCAGAATTGGTCATGGCCTTGGGAGATGGAGGGAAGGGCAGATTCCAGATGGATGGTATTGTTTTGGGTTTTTTTAATTTACTGCTTCTTCAGGGATGATCTTCAGATTTAACACTATCAGGATTTTATTGCATGGTGTGGAAGGAATGGGTTCTTCCAGCATGTGCTCATGGAGACTGAAGTGTCATCCATGAGTTCACGAGGCTGTGGTAGATGATTGTGGGACTGTAGGAAATGGTAATGTGGAGGATATTTTCAATTAAAACTTAGCTGTGGAAGGTATATCACAATCTATACCACCAGTGTTGTCCTCACTGTGCAGAGCACCCCAAAACAGCGTGTATAGTTGTCTTCCAGGGGATAGAGTGATACTACTGACTCCGTGAGATGGAACACAGCAGTCTTCCAGCTGCAGCCAGTTCCAGACACCACTGACGCGGATCGGGTTCAAACCGATGACTTTAGTTGTATGTGAAAGACTCCAGAACCTTTTATCAACCTGCAGGGCCATTCAGTCATCTCACATAAACGCACATGCCAATGCTTGTTTTGAACAGGGCTTTGTTGGGAGCACAGCAAGCTCAGTGTTTTGAGTGAGAGCAAATTTCTGGCTGTATGACAGAATGGGTTTTCTAATCCTCCTGGCAGCTGAGGAGCTCTGGGTCCTGAACAGGAAAGGGTGGCAAGAAGGGACCTTCTCCTACTGACTGCACCACCAAAAGATGTTTGTTCGGTGCTCTACGTTTTCAAGATGAAATAAGAGTTCATTTTAAAATGCTGGAGTAGTGATGAGCTGAAAGGAAGACTTGTGTTTCTAATGTCTTCATCTGCACAAACAGGAGGAAAACTTAAACTGGTGTTTGGTTCCTGACAGCAACTTCTGCTGGGGTGACAGCCCTGGGATTTGTCCAGTGAAATCCTCTGACTTTGCTTTTCCTGACCCACTTCTAATTTCTTGATTGGTTTTTTGTTTTAAATACTGTAAATTCCTGTCATTCCTGGATTTCCCTTGTAAATGGGGGGGGTGGAGGGGGTGGGTGCATTTCTAACAAAACAAGGAAATTGATCTTCCCCTCCTGTTCTCTGTTGGAGTGAGGATTTCTTTATGGCCATCCTTTCATTGTGTGATTGTGAGTGGCCTGGACAAGTGAGACAGTTTAAGTATCCTGCACTCGGTATAGCTCACCCACGCATACATTATGAAGTACACAGAGTAGCTATAAATGATGCACAACTCGTTTCTCAGTGCAGGGCTTGGTGCATGTGTATGTACTGGTGGACCCCCTTTTTCGCTGTGCAGATACAGTTCTATACGTCCAAAAAGCTTGGTGCTCATTAAATATCATTTAAAAGAAGCTAAAAATGTGTCTTTATTGGCTTATTTTCTTTCCACAGACAACAAAGGTCCTACTTAATTATTTTCAAATGTTGGCAGCAGTGGGGTTTTCTGCAACTTGCAGATCAGTGCAAGAAGTGTTCAGCAAAGGGTCTAGTCATATAGCAGTTCTTTAACCGCCTAATTTCCACATGTAATGTTATTTTTAATCAATACAGTGGGGTTTTTTTCATATGAGCTGGTGTGCTGATTAACTCTGCAAAAAACTCAGTGTATTCTAGAATGTGCCAGGATGTGCTTTTTCTTTGTGAAGTCCCTAGGACAGATAGGTCATTTTTATTGTGGAGAGGCTTCTGTTAACTCTGAGAGCAAGAAGCTTCTCATGCTGCTTCTCTCCAGTGTCAACAGTGTGCTCTGCTGGGAGGGCTGGACAATGTTTAGACCAGGGCAGAGACTTCCAAATGTCCAAGCAGGAGTTCTGCTCCTTCCCAGGGACTCCTGCTATCCTGGGTTCCCTGTGTACTAGTACAGGAATGGGTGAAATATGTTGGTCAGTCTGTGTGTAGGGGAAAAAATAACAACAGATTCTTCTGTATTTCGGGTTGGTATTTATTGGGTTGGAGCCTTTATGATTAGAAACTGAATTAAAATGAAAAGCTAAGCTTCTTTGATGAACCCATGGTTGAGAATTAAAAAAAAAAAAAAGTACTGACTTTTTGAAAGAGTCATCAAATAATAGTAATAGTAGTGTTTGGTCTTCTCTAACTTGTTTTGGTGTGAATAAGTGATCTCATGTAAGGCTAATCAGAATGTGATTTCCCTCCAAAATTCCACTTCTTCAAATTTTTTATGAAAAAAACCCCCAACAGCAACAACCCTACCTTTTTCTTCCATTTTAACTGAAAACCTACCACTGAATGAAATTAAGTAAATGAAATTTGGGGGTTGGCTTTATTGTAACATTTTTGGTGGTTGAAGAACCAATCCAGTTTTACTTTATCGAGAGGAGAACTTTTGCCTTTTTTTTTTTTTACAAAGCAAACCAAGCCCTTATCCTCTTACTACCCTCCAGACTGTATGCTTAAACATTCTTCAACATTATTAGTTTTTTAATTGTAATTTTATTTTTTTGCAGTGGAGTAAAAATAATAAGCTGCAGTCTGAAATAGAATTGTTGCTCTTCAACTTCTCAAAGCAGTAAGGGAAAATAGAACACACAGTGAGTTTTAAAAATCAGCCAGTGTGTGGGATATGCTACACTGAACCTCTTTTCAGAAAAGAACTGGATTGCAGCCTTTAGGAACTGTGTTTACTGTAAGAGAAACTGAATTTAGACCAAGCAAAGGATGTGGGAAGCAGCAGCTTGGTACTGCTGTGATGGCTGCAAAGCAAAAAATTTAAAAAAAAAAAAAAAAAAAAAAAAAAAAAAAAAAAAAAAAAGAGCCACAGCCAAAACAGGGATTTTCCACCATGTGGAGAAATTACTGGAAATGTCTGAAAACCGTTTGTTCTGGGAACGTGCACCTCATAGTCATTTCTGCTCTCTGGCAATCCAGCAAAGGGTTAAATTGAGCGAGAATTGATTGGGGAGAAGACTGCCACAATGCTAAAGACTCATTTATTGGGAGAGCGTTATGCTGCTTACTGTAATTGCAAGAAATTAAAAGAAAGCAAATTAGCTGGGAGCTTTTCAGAACTCTTCCTCCTTTTGCTGACGTTAATGAGATTTTCCCCGTACCAAAGCAGCATTAATAACTTCTGCTGTGTGGCTTCTGTAAAGCCGTCGCTTACAAAATGAAGCAAACCCGGTGTGACAGCGAGGTGGGGAGCAGGGAGGGCCAAGGGGACGAGCACAAGGGGCTGAATCCTTTGGATAGGTTATGGATCTTGCAAATCCACGTGCAAGGGTAGCTCCAGGCCGAAGCTGTGCCGATGGGATGGATGTGTGTGGTGGATTGCCTGCTGCCACCCGCGCTGCTGCTCCGGGGAAGCGCGGCTCTCCCCAGTTCATATTCTGTGCTGGCTTTTGCTGGGATGATTTCGGCGAGTGGAAAGTTTATGTAGTAAAGGGGAAAATGTCACAGGCTGTTCTGAAGGGCTGTATTTATAGCCAAGGCATTTCCAGGAAGGTGAATTTCCTAAACTGGGGTGGAGGTCGAGGCAGAAGGGAAGGGCTTGATCGGGATCAGCTTCCGTAACAGGAATTCCTATCTTAAGCAAGAATCTATTGCTTTCCAAGAAACTGGGCTTTTCCACAGCTAGCAGAAGGGATGCTTCAGAGGCAGGGAAAGAGAAGAGTGAAATTATCCGCATTTGGAGGCCCCTCTGTGGGGAAACGCTGAGTTGCAAGCAAGTTGCATTGCAGGGAAAG
Source organism: Corvus kubaryi (assembly GCF_017639235.1). Taxonomy (NCBI): domain Eukaryota; kingdom Metazoa; phylum Chordata; class Aves; order Passeriformes; family Corvidae; genus Corvus; species Corvus kubaryi. The sequence continues at coordinate 10,678,529 of NW_024582061.1, read as the reverse complement.
GCTTTCAGCGGAGCAGGAACCCGTTCTGCTCCTCCATCTGCCCCAGGAGGGAGGTGGCCAACAGAGCTGTGCTGAGTGTGGTGCCTTGGGAAGTGAGGCACAGAGGAGTTGGGATCCCAAAGTACTTTTGGAATGAGGGGAGTGGATGAAAGCAGTGAGGATGTAGTGCTTGCTGTCTTCAAGTGCAGTCCTTTCCTGTGAAGGGATGGAAAAATACCTTTGTTTTTCTGAAAGCTCATGGATGCAAATGTTTGTTTATGGTGGGCATCTCTGTAGCTATGTACACACAGACCCAATGTATACACACATGAGTGCATGTTGAGTGGGAGTAATATTTTGTAATTTCTAAGGCACTCCTACATGAAGAGACGTGGGTGCCTAAGAAAACATAGCTGAAAGCAAAATCAACATGACCTAGTAAACAACAGCTATCTAGCACATGTGTGCCTACTGTAAAGCAGATCCTGCCTTCGTCTGTGGAAGCATATCCCGTGTGGGCTCTACATGCTTTCTTAGACAGAGAGAGAAGCCAGAGTCATTTGGACTGAGAGCTCTCTGTAAGATTTTATTGAACTTGGATGATTTTTCTGCAGATCTTCTTCTGCATTATTTTGCATGTAATACCCCACTGTCTCAGCAGAACAAATTGACACCCAACAGCTACAATGCCTGCTTTGTGGGAAGTGGTACCTGCTTGGTACAGTGAGAGTGGAACTGGCTTTTGGCTGTTGCTGCTTGGCACAGGCACCTTTCTGGTGCTGTCCTGTGGGTGACAGCACGATTTGCAAGTTACTAGAAGTTTAGGAGGATTCAGAACATCTTATTCCAAAAGTTTCTAAGTATTTCATGCCTGTCATCTAAACCAGTAGTGCTTCAAAACAGCAGGAGACAAAAAATTATGCACTGCATATTTATAAAACATGATTGTTGATATCGGTTGACATTTATCTCTGCTCTAGAGAGGAGACCAGATTACTCGTTTGTGGCAGGGAAGCTAAATGTCATAACCAGGATAGCCTGTTACAGATACATATTAACCCTTTCGATTAATTTTGTTAATCCTTTCATGGGCTTAATGAAGGGTCATGTGATGAATCAGGCCTATGCTTTTGTTCTGCTAGGTAAAGGGGTACACACTGAAATTCACACTGTTCTGGGTACAGGCACAGAGATGTGAAACATAGTGACATCCCGATGGATGATGGCAGGGAACAAGGAATGTGTATGGGACCCCACAAGTCCGTGGCTCTGTGTGCCTTAGCAATCAGTGAGGCCAGGTGGGAGATGGTTTGGAGAGCATATCCTTTGTCAAGGACCTGATGGCCATGGCTGGGGCATTCTGAGGGGTGGCTGATTTGGACTAGGTCTTGTTCAGTGGGTGGATGCTCATTTGTGCACTCTGAGACCGCTCTGCAGTGGAAGCAACTGAGAAGCTTACCTCAAAAGTGCCCAGCTGAAGCACTGGTATAGGTGCACTCTATTGTACTCTATTGTTTATTTTCGTCAAGTCTTATAATCTGCTTTTTTGGTTGTTGATTTGTTTGTGGGTTTTTTTTGGGGGGGGGGGCGGGGGGTGGTTTCAGGTAGGACATTCTACCTACCTGGGAGAATCTGGTTTTTAACTTTAAAAAGCAGGGAAGCATTTCTAGATCTCAGTGTTATTGCAAAAAGGAGTTTAAAAACAAGCTAGATATAAAAAACTGAATATGTTCCTGAAAAAACAAAGATATAATCTCATTATTTTGGTGAATAACAGGTGACTTTTTAGGTTATCCTTTCCTGGGAGAAAACCTGCAGGAACAACCTGGGTGGGAAAAGAATACCTCTCTGATTCTCCGTTACATGGAAGTCACAGGAATTGCTTCTCTCTTGATTTAAATCCATGCATCTCCAGTGCAGCAGTTGTTGAGTTATTTGTGGTTCAGGTTCACTGAAATGACATCTCTTGGAAAATCTGCTTTCAAAAGGAGCTGCTGAGGAGGTCCAGGGTATGGTTTTTTTGGTTGGTTGGTTGGGTTTTTGGGGGTTTTTGTGCTTTTCTAAGTTTTAGAGACCAACCTCCCTTTGCATGGGGGATGTCCCGGGGCCAGTGTTTTTTCTACCCCTTTTGCTTTCGGCGGGCCCCGGGGCATACCCCATGAAAAGGGGTTTGGGGTGGTAGATGTTATTTGCCAGCCCTGGCCCTGGAGAGTGGGAAGGTACCCAGGTGGGCATCCTTCCTCAGTGCACAGCTGCCCAGAGCCTTTCAGATTCTTAAAATCCTCAGCATCCATTGTGGGAAGAAATTGGGAAGAACGAGGGGGGAAGGTGATAACCCCTGTGCCAGGAATCCCTCATAGTGGGGCAGCCAGGTGCAAGATGAAACCCTGGAGCCGGAGAGAAGCACAAGGTCATTCCTGTTCTGTTCTTTTCCTGAAACCTCCTTGTTTGCAAATGCCAGGTTCCAAACCCTCCACTGCCTCCCTGCATGCTCACCCCTGCGCTTGCTGCTTCTCTCAGAAATATGCTCGTAGTAAGAAGGAGTTGAAGAGACCAAAGCAATGAAACACAGAAACCACGGGCACCCAAGGAGGGACAAAACCACCCTGCAGTCACAAACCAGCTGGGAAGGAGGGGTTTGGACAAGCATGGTGTTATTTCATCTGCACACTGGCCATACCAGGCAACACACGGCTTAAAACCCAGAAGAGAAAAACAGAACGGGCTGTAGTGGCTTTGAGGGGTGTCACTGTGGCATGGAGAGCTGCAGCCCGCCACTGAAGCCCTCAAGAGGGAGAGACAGGCTGGATTACCGTGACCTGGATCATGAAGAGATTGCCAGTGACTTATTAAACACATAAAAATCCCACTAGGGATTTTTGCTTCTCCTTCCTTCCTGCTATTTTGAAAATGGGGACTTCATGTGTAAGGTTTGAACCTTTCTTAAACAATACAGTAAACCAGAAGTCCAAAATGCTTTCTATAACAACAGATCACCACCCATCTGCTGAGATAACTTCTGGAAAACTATATGTTATGGCCAGGTTTTTTTAAAATATCTCCACATACAATTTTTAAAACGTGCTGATAGTTCAGACTCAAAAGGCATCCAAATTTCTAACTGCCTGGCTAGTTCTCTGACTCAAGAATCTAAATGCATAATATAAAGTTAAAATATTTTGTATATATATTAAATACTTTTTATATTTAGAGAAATTTTTTTTCAGATGAAATACTTCATTTGAGGACTAACCTGAAAAAAAAAAATCATATACCATTGTTTTGGGTTTTGTTGCCTGTGTGAGAGGGCAAGTAATTAATAATTTGTATTTTCCAAATGATTTCTAGTGTGTTGTAGTGACGTAAACTACAAAGCAATACAAGCTTTAACATCAAACTTTAGGAAGACAACAAGCAGGGAATGGATGTTTGCTGGATGAAGCGAATCTGTATTTTGAAAATTCCCAGAGCACTTTAGAGATAATGCTGAAAAGTTAAACGTCAGAAAAGGGCGTATTTGCACCAAAGAGGAAGGTAGTTCCCTTTGACTTGTATCTCCGTTAGCTTTTTTGAAGGCAGTGTGACTGTGGGAAGTACAAATCCACACTGAATTTGCATTAGGCATCTTCTGGATTCAAGGCAAGCCTTTCCACATCTGCAGTCCCTATTAATTTATTCCATTAATAGTGGAATACAGGTGAGGGTTCCTGCTGCTCTTGTCGGTGCAGTTACTGTCTGCCAGGCTGAGTGTCAGCCACTCCTTATTCTTGTGTCTTTGGGGTTTTTTCTCCCTTAATTTACGTTTCTGACTCAAGAAGGGGAACGCTGAAGAGCGCAGCCCATCACGGCTGGAGCAGCTGCCCACACAGCTGGGGTGTGACTCTGCTTGGTTTCACTGGTTTTCACTTGCTTTTCCTGGGGGCATTTCATTCTGGGATGAGCACCCACCCTTCATGGCACCTTTGCTTGCTCAGCTCCGACCGTCACATTGTGATCCATGGGGGTCAGGAGGGAAGGCTGGGGCTGAGGCAGGTGTGGACTGCAGAGGGAACAGGCTGGTTTATCTGCTCCCATCCCATGCCACAGCGGTGACAGTGAGGGCCTTGTGTTCCTCCACCATCACTGCAGGAAGGTGGGCATGCTGTGATGGGCCGCTGCCCAGGCAGCACCACTGTGCAGGGATGCAGTGGCCCAGCTCCTATGGAGGTCACCAGGGTTACTGGGGAAGAGTAGGGACACGCACCCTGGAGCAAGAGAATCTTGAGTGGCTGCTGAGGTCAAAATTGCAAGGAACTTGGAGAAAAAGAAGGCAAGTGTAGGATGTGAGAGAAGCTGAAAGGCAGAGATAATCTGCAGGATTAGTTTTGTCAATTAGAGAGAAAAGGGAAGTAATATAGACATTGCAAGTTTATTCAGAAGTTTTCAGTCTGGAAAGGGCCCTGCCTAAATCAAAAATAGCTTCCCTTTACGGAAGAGGCTTCCTTGCTCATTCTTTATGTATTTATATCTGACTTGGGCTGGCTCAATGGACAAAATGTTCTGTACTTATTTCCTCTTTTTTTTTTTCCTGAACGAAGGCAGCCGTCAAGTGCAGGAGAAGTGCAGCCACGGGAACTTGCTGTGTGTACCGCACCAGGGCTGCCTGGTCCTCACCGACCGGGGACAAACACCCTGTTTCTAGGGCAAGAGCTGGCACTTGATGGAAATCTTTTGTCTGTACCTTTGTGCCTTTGCCATCAGGCAGAGAGAAGAGAGCTGTTCCTCTGCCTTTTTCTCTAGGCTTTTTGCTTTATTAAGCAAAGAGCATCGGCCTCCACTGTGGTGGAAACAAGGGCAGAGGTGAAGGATGGTGAGACGGGCAAGGCCAGTATGAAGTAACCCTACAGGACTGCAAGAGAATGTGTGGAAATCTCCCCCTGACTTCTATCAATTAAAGGGAAAAGGGGAATAGTTTCGGCATTGCAATTAAAAAAAGGTAATAGAGTCTGATTTACATTTCAGAATGTATTAGCTTGGTTTTAATTGGAAAATAATTTGAATTGCAAGTGAAATAATTAGATTAGAAAGTCACCCAGCACTTTACTACTCGTATTCCCCAGAACTGGACTCATAGAATACTGTTGAACATTAAGGAAGCTGCGTTTGATTTCCTTCTTCTTGCCCTCCCCTTCACTCCTCTCCTAATGAATTACGTTCTGGAAGTAGAGGCACATCTTCATTAATGACCACATTTTATGTCTGAGCTCTTGGCTGTTTGCAGGTGCTTTTTGAAGGTATGAAATTTGTCAGGACTTGTGAAAAAAGGGCAAGGGGAGTTATTCTGGATTCCTCCAAGCCATTTATTCCAAATCTAGGTTGTAAAAGAAAAGTAATTGTCAGGCCCTCCTCGATATCCTTCTTGAAGTGGTCAGGGTCATTCTGGAGTTGTTAAATGCAGGAAAACTGGCAATGGAGACATGTAGTGCCTGCAGTGAATACATCCAGCATGTGTAGCTGGTGCTTCATTTCCAAAAGGCACAGCACATCCCCAAGCACACTGCAAGCCAGGAGCCCTAGTTCCATGCACTTGTATGCATGAGTGAGCCCAGCCATCATTTCCCTCCTCCTTGCTCCGGGGCGAGCACTCAGGGATGGGGACAAAGGCAGGCTGCAAACTGTGTTTGTGTCCCTGACAGGCACACAGGACTTGCTTTTGTGGTTACTGGATGGTGCTAATGGTTTTGTGAGATTCACTCTTCTATTAGAAAGGAAAATCTTTTCCATCCCTGTCATGGGGAAGCACACAGGGAAATCATATTTGGGGAACTTACCTATTGCTGCTTATTAATGTTATAAATCATTGTTTACTGGCTGATAAAAACAATCTGTCATAAATTACAGATCTCAGAAAAAATCCGCACAGATGTGAGACAGAAAGCAATCCATTACTGCTGCTTTTTCTCATTTCTTCTCTGATAGACCCCAGCAACTGCACCATCAGCCTGTGTTTATTTCTAATTATTTATTTACACACAAAGCCCCTGCCTTCTCTTCCAGGTCAGGAATGCTTCTTTCACTTGAGGAATAACTTAAAACCAGTTTGATTGGGCATGAAGAGTAATTGGACGTCATTTTGAGGAGCAATCCCTCTCCATAATCCATCACTGTTGTCACGCTAGCCTGTCTCTGAGGCTGGGCCGCATTTGCTCATCCGAGCCTGTTGTTCCTCCTAAGTAGAGGCCTCTTTTCCAAACCGATTCTTTTCCAGCCTCTCTTTATTTCTTTAATGACTGCAAAAAAGGCAGATATTGTTAGGTAAGTGTCTATAAATTATTCTGGCAGCTTTGTATAGAGGCGTGTGATAAATTTTCAGGAAAGAATTTGTTGCCAGGATAGCTTCTGGTGCCAAAATGTTGGTGCCAAACTAAATGGGAAGAGCACATACGAGACACGAGTAGGGGTGCTACGCTGTGGGGTTGCAGCCTTTCTTCAGGTGGGCACCCCTCTTGTGGTGGTGGGATGATGCTCTGGGACCTGACTTCTTCACCAAAGCCATTATCTGCCCCTCTTCCTGCTGTTTCCTCATCCCATTCGGTATGTGTAGTCCTATCTTATTCTTGGGGGGTTGTGTTTTCTTTTTTTGTTTTTTTTTTTTTCCCCAGCAACTCTTAACCCTCTACTTTGATCTCAGAAGCTGTGCCAGGAGCCCTCTGGATGTGCTGGTGGGATTTCACACGCATGTCCATTCCCAGTGGTGCTCTGTCCGTGTGACTGGGACATGACTGGGACATGCACTGCATGGGGTGAGGATGCTGCAGGTGCTGTCCTGGAGCTGGGCAGAGCTGAAGGAGGTCCCAGCACAGGGCAGCAGCGGGGCTGTGTCCTGGGCCTGTGGTTCACCACCAGGAGCTACTCCTCATGCCTTCCCTGGCATAAGCACCATAACCCAAGGCTCACAGTATCTCGGGCTAGGCAGCAATTTGAATTCCCAAGCTCAAAAGCTGCGGATTCCTCCATCTTAAACAGCTATTCTTCCATCTGTAAGCTGGAAACTCATTTGATTTTTAAATTGTGTTTTCCTGTTGAAAGTAGAGACGCAGGGGAAAGGCCCCTGTGGCAGGACCCTCACCTCCAGCAGCAATGTGCACACACTGTAGTTGCCATTAGTTCTTGTCCTCTCCAAGTGGATTTAACTTTCATTTTTAAATGGCAGCATTTGAAAGGCATATAGGGCTGAGCTAACCGTGTAAGTAATTAGACTAGGAATGTAAGCAGAGGGGGCCATCAGCACTCATTATTTAAGAGCCAGCTTCATTATTTTTACTGCTTGGATGCTTATCTTAACATCAGCAGCTGCTTTTATTTAAAGGGGCTTTGCCTTGCAGACTTGACGTGCCTTGCTAGGCTCGCCTGGAAGGGCACTCGGAGACTGCAAGCCTTCCTCAGAGAGGTGAAACCAATGTAGTTTGCTCCAAAAAAGATGCTTCCCAGTGTTGATGCTCCCAAAGAATTTACACCCTGTGCTGTCTCTGTGGGGATTTGTGCCCCCATACCTGGAACAGTGCTCCCACCATGATAAAAATAAGATGCTCTTCCGCAGCACGTGGTGGTTTTTTTATCAGACCAAAGCATGAAAATTGTCCTGGGCATCTAAAATTAGAAGATTATGAGGTCTGTAGAGAAGAGCAGTGTCAAATCACACTGCTGCATTCCCTGCCCCGAAGTGCTTGCAGGTAAACACCCACCTTCGGCTCCAAGCTTCCATTGGATCTCGCTTAATATTAGGGAGCTGACAAAACTACACAGTCCAGGGTGAGCCCAAGTGCAGTGGTAACTTTTATTCTGACACCTTTTATTAAGTATGTATGTGCCTAGAACTGTATTTGGGTGGGAGATTTGAAAGGTGGGCAAATAATGTAATATTGTATACCAAGTGGTTGTACCAGTGTGCTGCTGCATCCCTTCCCTGAGCCCTTTCACTCTCTCTCCTGGTTTTTATCATTGTTGTGTATGTGGTGGGTGCCTGGGCTCTGCTCTTGTGAGTGGCCTATAGACAAGGGTGGGTCATGAGGGAAGAGGGATATGCTGCCAGTCTTCAGTAGGAAAGACTAGTCTGAAATGCTGAACTCCTTTGTGAGGGGCTTTGAGATCTATAAGCATGTGTAATGCTCTGGAGTTCTCATGCCACCCAAAACTGCCTGGAAATTTGAACACATCATGCAGGATGTCTGGCTGTTCTTTCAGCAACCCCCTGGGTGCTGAGCAGTGTATTTTTCCAGGCATCCAGGGAAAGGAGAGGAGATTCTGTCCTTTACCTTTGCAGTTTCTTGAATGCTCTGGTCTTTTTTCTGCAAATTTGTGCCCAGCCCAGCAGAGTTAAATGCTGCCGCGTTGCGTGCAGGGCTGCTTTGTTGCCATGTCAACTGTGCATGTCATTTGTTTACATTTGATTTGGCAGAACATTTCATGATAAGAACCAAGGCCTCCAGCGACTTTGAACTGGGGGGTGACTGGGCAGGGGCACGGCAGGATGGGGAGTGAGGGGGAAGGTCTGCAGCCACCTTCTGCTGGTTGCCCACCAGATGAGCAAAGGGAGCTGCTGCCTGGGACCTTGTCATCATAGTTTCCAGGAAAATAGGAACAGGGGAAATAAGTGTTGATTCTCATATTAATACCCATAACAGTGTACCTGAATTCTCAGGTGGCTTCTTGCAGTTTGACCCATGGAGTGTGAAGGGTATTTCACAGCCTGTTGTGGCCAAGGTTGCCACAGCTAGGTAATTTCTGTGATCCTGCCAAATTCCCAACAACCAGATCTTGATTGTTTTCACGTGTGTTAGTCAGTGATGGGAAGAGATGAATCTTTACAGGCAAAGACCCATAATTCGAAACAAATCTGCAACAGACTTTCCTGAGGACTTTCCCCAAGTAAAAAGAATACCAGGGCTTGGCCCAAAGCCAGGGAGAAAATATGTCTGAAAGAAAATCTGCAAAGACTGGAGTAGTATGTGAACTCCTGAGTCAGTGCTAAAGCAATTCAAGAAAAGTAGGTGCAAAACTAATTATTCAAAATGCCATCAATGACAGTGGATTTTTTTTTTTTTTTTTTTTTTTTGTAAAAAAAAACAATCTGGTAAGAGTTTGGTAAAGCATAAGAGATTTTTCTCCCAACAGGGATGTTTTTCTCCCATATTTGTTACCTGATCAGGAGTGGTAAATTTTCCATTTCCTTCACACTGCTGTTCTTTGCCTTTTGAACATGAAACGCGTTATTTGTGCTGTTGGTGGGAAACACATTCAAGATTCAAGTGCTGGGAAACTGGGGAGGTGATGCAATTTCCCCCTTCCTTCTAAAAAGAAAGAGATTTAATTTACTGTGCGCTAATATGAAAAGCCAAGCTCACCTCCCTGGAGGCTCCACGGGTGAGGACAGAGGACAGCACAAAGTCTGTGATCCCTTATGAGGTGTGTGCCTCTGCCAGTCCCTCCTCTGAATGCTGGGTGAATCATAGCCTGCTCTGGCAGGCTGCCTTCTGGGGGGTTTCTGCTTTCATGAGAGAGAGAATACCCTTCATCTGTGATTAATGTCCAAACCACCGAGCACCACCTGAAAGACCACGGTGCCGGGAGCGTAGGAGAAATGAGCCGTGGGCCGGTGATGTGTTCCCCACTTTGATCTCCATCACTCTGCTTGTTGCTCTGGCTTGATTTTTACATACCTGTGTGTGATAGCTTGGTCCTGAGCTCACCAAGTTGTCTTCTTGGGGCATGCTCACAAACCTGCCCTTTGGTGACAGCAGCTGCCTAAGCACTGCTGCCTCCCTCCCCATCTTACCTCCGTGGTGCGTCGGAGCTGGTCCACCTGCCCGTGATCTGCTGAGAATTTGTACCAGCTTGTCATAAGCAGCAGGACAGTCTGGGGTTTGTGGCAGAGACTGGTTAAAACAGCAGTGCCACCAGGAGGAGATATATGTGGAAACCACAGCCTCCACAGCAGCCAGGCTGGGCCTGTGCTTCCCTGAGCCTTGCATGGAGGTGAGACTCCAGGTCCGCAGGTGGTACTCTTGACATCTGACTAGAGCTGTACAGGAGTTGCCTGTGTTGGTACCTTCTTTGTTACTCATCTTTGTTAATCAGGATGTCTCTCTCCAATACAGAACAGTTAAGCTCCTGCTGGGGAAGGAGACAGGGAAGGTGAGAAGTGAGAAGTGTGGTAGCATTACCAGTGTTGGAGCAGGGGTAAAATGCCTGTTCTCTATTTTATCTTGCCTGGCCTGGAGAGATCACATGTAGGTAAAGGGCTAAGCTGACCTTATGACTCACTTGGCTTTGGCCTTTCTAGGGCTGCCCAGCTGTGCTACCAGAAGTGACTGTTCTTTGTGAGGGGGGTCCAGCTCTTGGCCGTTGACCAGGCATTTTTTGATTTCTATTCATTCAGGCCTTGAAACAAGCCACTGAGTAATAAAGCCTGTCAGGTACTACCAACATGTGTAGGGTTCAGTCTGGATCCCAGCTTGTATAAGGTTTATTTTATCTTTAACCTTGTATAAGGTTTATATTATCACTGGGCACCAGTGATAATAATGGTGTTCTCCGGTTCTTGCTTTTTAATTTTCTACTTAAGGGTGAGACTAGGTGCTTACCTCAGAACATGAGATTCTTTAATTTTAGACACGAGGTCTGGCACCCTTTGTGGCAGCCAGCTGTCTTCTCATTTTCTTAGCAGTGCTTTCATTCTTCTGCATTGCAAGCCAGCTCTTTTTCTGTGTGGGATCCTTCTCACCCCAGCCCTTTCCCAGTTACATAAAGAAGGAAAAATGCTAAAAGACTGATTCCACTGAAATTTAAAAAAAATAACACTGTTGATCCCCTTTCTGATGTGTTGCTACATGCCACCCTATATTTCCAAATACAAGCCTTGCCCATGGAGCAGGTATGGATCTACAGGGTTATCTGTAATAAAAAGCAGTATGTGGCACAATAGTATGGAGTACAGTTAACAGCAAAGTAACACATCCTGGGCTTGAATCAATGATCACCAGAGACAGGATGTTGCTTTGCCAAGATTTCAGTTGTTATATTGTTTTGTAACCTTCTTCTCTCTCTCATTTTGAAGTTGGTATTTGCAAAAAATCTAAAACCCAGTGCCTGGAAGAAGCATGTGGGGATAACTTCTACAAGCCCTTCCTTCAGGCTCACTGATGAAGTGGTGTCAGCTGGAAGAGATGCCAGTAAAGGATGCAAGGTGTTCTGCTCAGTTCTTTCCTGAACTCCAGCTCCTTGGAGACTCACAGTTCTTATGCTAGGAGCAGGGATGTGTTGTTTCAGTATTTATTGGGCAAGACAGATGCCCTCGTTCCTTTGCCATTTCTAGCAGATGAACTTTCCAGCTGGGAACCTCATTTCCAAATAGTTCTTCAACAAAAATCACATTCCTTGGACTGCTTGTTCTCAAAAAGTGCTCCAAGTGACCTTAATGCATTCTCAGCTGTCCTTTACAGCTGAGAAATACTTCTAAATGCAAGGTCACCAATTGCAGTGATGTGCATTACTCCTAAACTTGGCACTTGTATCCAAAGATGATCTTTTGGCTAACATACAAGGTTGGGACAAAGGAAGTTGTTTCCTTGTTTGCTTCTGTGAACTTGTAATTATTTTTCTGCTACATCTCTTCGTCTTCCCAGCCATTAAGTGGGATTAATAAATTGCACTTGCCTTACCTGGGTATATTAAAGTTTCTGAAAATCCAACAGCTGTCTTCATGGAAATGCAAAATGCTTGAGTCTTTCTGATACCACCTGCACCCTAAGGGCTGACCTGCTGGCTTGCTTCTCACAGCTAGAGTCAAATGGAACTTCATTCTGCTTGCAGGCAGCTATGGTAGTTATCAGCAGCTCTGAGAGCGCCCTTGATCTAGATCCTGCTCCAAGGGGCCAGACAACAAATGTGTCAAAGTAAAATTTTCATTCTGTTCGTTCTCTTCAACACTCTCTGTTGAAATACATCTGCCCCTCGTCAGTGTTACACCTGGGGACCTGTTGATTGCCAGCAGCAATTAATGCAATGCTGGTAGCAGTGCTAGGGAAGGAATGGAAGTGATTGACTTTCAAATTCAGGGTTTCTGTTTGCAGGCCTGTGCTTTGGGGAAAACCTGTAACAAGGCTTCTGTCTAGAAACTAAGTATATCTGATGTGAAATAATAAACAGAAATAATGTACAGGAAAGCTGACTATTCCTTTAAGTGAGCAGAGTTGTACTTTTAAGTCCACTTTAGAGTTAGGTTTTGCAAGACAGAGCCTTAGATATTTAAGAGGGCAAGCCTCTCAGCATCCCAAAGAGAACCTTGCAGCCTCTAATTAAGCAAAGTATTAACTACCTTATCTCCTTGATGAAACTTGGTAAACTCTGCCCTTACAGACGTGCACACATGGCTTTCTCCCTGGAAATTTGGAAGCTAAGACATGCTTTCTCTATCATCTATATGATTTATTTTTCCCCTGGCTATTCCCCTGGAGTTGCAGTAACACACTGAACCAAGTGCAGCTGTCTTTGCGTTGAGCTGTATTTGCATAGAGCTCTATTTGCATGTTGGCTTGTGCTGCCGTATAATATTAATAAGGTATTAAAGGAGAGCAGGGAAGGGGGAGGGGCATGTTAAGATTTCAGTCTTGTCTAAGCAGGGCCATGCAAATACGTTTCCTTTTATCCAGAATTAATGACTAATACGTTAACTGGCCTCAGACTGGGATTTTGCTTTCTTGGGAAAGATGCCTGCAGCAAGAGGCTGTGTTTCCCTCTCTGTCTTCCATGCCCTTGGAGACACGAGTGGGTTTGTCCATTTTGGATGGAAGCTGCAAGGCAGCTCATGCAAGGAAATCTCTGTTACAAGCATGCATGTCTCTGGAAAAAAATGCAGTAGAAAGCCACAGCCTGGGAATGGATGAGGAGGGAGAAAGAGGAAAGGGGGTGGGGGCTGGAAACAAAGGAAAAAGTGTGGTGGCTATGGTTGGCATCCAGATCTGTCCTTGCCCCAGAGTCGGCCTGGCCTGGGCAGCTGTTGCCTGGTGTGCCGGGCTCAGCAGCAGCGTGTGCTAACCGAGGAGATGGTGCCATCACTTCACCTTGCCCTGCTGGCTGGGGCAGCATGGAGAGTGGGTGGATCCCTTGCCCGATGGATTCCCAGCAGGGGTGTGCCGCTGTGACCAGAAGAGACAGGGAGGGACATTGGAAACTCAGTGTTTGCACATAGTTAGCTCTTAGTGATGCTAATCTGATCGCAGGACTCTAGGAGCCCAAGTAGTAATGGCTCTTGTGAGGGGGATTAGTGTGATCTCTAGGCAGGAGTCACCTTCAGTCTGCAGGGGAAGGAGTACTTCTGGAGCTGCCACACCCGGTACCTTTATGTCAACAGCCTGGAGAAGAAGGGGAGCTGTTGTAGAAGGACCTGTTCATTACCAGGGCTTTATTAAGTTTCTCTGTTCTGAATACATGGGTGATTACAGGGGGACCAGAATTCCCATGTGTAGGAATAGAGGTGCCTTAGCCCCAAGCAGGTTTTACATTACCTGTCTTTGGGTTTGGTGGGCCAGAAGTTTTCCAAACCTGGCTTGTCACTAGTGTAATTACCTCCTGTGCTGTCAGAGTCAGCTTTCCTCGGGATGCTGTCCAGCTGAACCAGGCTGGCTTATCCCAAAGTCTTGGTGTTTTAACTCAGAATGGAAGGATAGGCAAGGTGGTAAGGGGGTGCAATGCTCCTGTCTCCATGCTCAGTTCATGCTGTGGACATTTTGGTACTAACCTGGTGTTCCCACAAGTCACTTGGGGGAACAGTGTGATCTTTCTGTGGGGATTGTGCCATATTATGGGGGAAGCTGTTCTTAATCAGTTCAGAAGCCGTGAGGGGAAAAACAAGTCTGCAACATCACTTGGCAACACAATTATTATAATAGGGTTTGCTTCTTCCTACACTGCCCAACTGAATTATTTTCTCCATATGGTGGAGCTACTCTGTTTTTAACTGGTTCTTCCTGCCCCTTCACCAGATGGCTGTTTTTCTGCAGGACCTCTCAGCTCTTGCGCATTGTGCCTTGCTGAGCTGAGAGCAGGGAGAGGAATTCTGGTGAAAGCAGGCTCAGGACAGATGCTGCCAGCCCTGCCTGGTCAGGGGGAATGAATATATCTGGTGCTGGACCTTAGGTATCAGTGAGATGAATATTCAGTGTTACCTAACAGGATAACTCCAAGCAAGCATCCTGTTTATATTTGGTGGTGGTGAGATTTTGATGAGATCATGGAATTGAAGGAGCTGTAAATGGGCTGCACGGGGGAATCTTTCCCTTCTTGGTTTCCAGCTCATTTCAGGCCTGACCTGTAACAGCTCATAGTCGTCCTTGTCTTGGGTGTTAAGCACAGCTTGGCTAATACATTGCAATCCTGTCTATCTTCTTGCTATTTTTGTCTTCCTAGGGCAGGGCACCCTACCTGTAAGCTTCTTGTTGCTCTCCAGCTGCCAGGGGATCCTAGTTCTCCCCACTCTGCTGCTTGAGTGCATCCTCGTGATGCCAAAGAGGAGAAAAAAAAGAATAGAGACGTACAGAAATTCCAACAGGAGGTACACAGTGTTTAAGAAAGATAAATCATTTCTGTGATTTACACTTCAGGAAAACTAGCCCACCAGGGTTCTGGGCAACTGGACACTCTGCATCTGTATGCAAGGGCCTTCCTCATTTGCTTTTAGTCTGCTTTTCTAAGGAAATGAGGTGTGTGTGATCACACTGCTGCTGTGTTCCTCTTAGTTTTTGAATCTGGTGAACAAATTCAGCAAATTTGATGCAGGGAGAGAGGTCTCAGTGGTATTGAGTCCTACATGTTCCATGAAAATAGGCAGCTGGGCCTGTTATAGGCAGAGCCCCTGTTAATGCATGGCCCAGAGGTAGGGCTGTGGTGTTGGCTTGCCAGTTCATACATGATGTTGGAGGAGTGTCTCTGTACAGGAGCTCAGTCCTGAGACCTCTCTCTGTAGGAAACAGCAGAAGTTTTTCTCTGGCCTTTTCTTTTTTGATTTTTTTTTCATTTGGTGAGACCTGAAAATAAAAATAACACTTTTCATCTTCAAAGAGCTTTAGAAACATCAGCTAATTAATCCTTCCCTCATCTAGCTTGCTGCTTCAGGGAAAAGTGGGAAAGCAGGGATTTTTCTAAAAGTGAGTGAGATGGATCCTCAGAAGACCCATCTCAATTCTGAAGGGTCTGTGGCTGCTGCTCCACTCCAGAGCATGTGGCTCTGTACCATGCTGTTGATTGTTCTTTGTTTCTGTAACAAGTAGTTAAACAATGGAATTCAAAGAAACAACCAAGAGATGTTCCCAAGCACATATGCCCCAGCTCATGGCTAAACCATTGACCTGAAAGAACTGTAAATGGGCTTAATGAGGAGAGCAACAAAATTCCCATCGTTGAATTTTAGATTTTTTAAAATTGACCATGCATGAGATAGAAACATTTTCTCATAAATTGCCCTGAAAACACAATAAAGGCATTTCCTTTTCTTCTCCTGATGTCCCTGAGGATCTCGCAGGCAGTGTCAAAACCAGAAGCTTTAGTTATCTCCTGGTCACTCTTGAGGGCTCTCTCCCCTCTTAGTCCAGCAAACCATACATGGGCACAATGTCAGTCCTCACACTCACATGGCGAATCAGCATTGCCTTAGGGATTCAGGGAGTGGTGAGCACTGCACTAACACTGTCCCTCTCCACTGGAAGAAAGAAGATCACTATAAACCAGGCCTGACTGTAGAAGTCAGCACAAGGGGTGTGGATGGAGAGTGTAGGTGGCTTTCACTCTCTTGCATTCAAATAAGCTCTGTGATAGGGGTTTTCTGCTGATGGTAACTCTGACTTCTGGTCAGGAGCCACCCATGCCTCCTCTGTGTGCGGGATGGGCATCAATGCAAAAAGCCAGTGCTTCTGGTGGGTTTTCCCTTGCTTTCAGCCATCAACAAAGTCTGGCAGGGTGCCTGGATCACCTCCAGTCTCAGGGATGTGTTGTGGAGCACATTTGACACAGTGAATTAGCCTCAAAGGGCAGCAGGTCGGCAGGTGCCATGCTTTTGGTTTTTCTTGGCAGTGTGAAGGAGTACTATACCTTCTTGGTTTTTCTGGATCCTACTTGTGCTTTCACAAGCAGTGATGCACACTTTGCTATCAGGATCCTAAAGTGTGCATCTCCAAGCTCAACAGCATCAAAGACTGCAAAAGCTTTCACTCTAGGTTTTTTTCTCAAGAGAAATTCTTTATTTAATTTCCTCTTGAGTCTACTCCTACTAGCTTTTCCAGGGTGTTTCTCTTTTCATTACCATTCAATGGGTGTGAACTTCTCTGGGGCCCAAAACAAGACACACATGCAACTCTGTGTTGTGCTAGCTTTTGTCATGCAGTCTTCTTGCTTTTGTCAGCAATTTTTTTTTCTATTCCATTTTCCATCAATCCTGACTTCTATTGTAGATATGGTTACAATTAGAAAATAATTATTTTAGTATTGCTAGAGCATAAATTAATTGTAGTTTCTGGTGGGATAGAATAAAAGGAAGAACAGAAAATACTTCTCAATCAAGCAGAAGTTTTCCCTATTTTATGCATATTTACTATTATTCTACAACTTAAAAGCCTGGATCCAGAAATACTGCAGAAGGATGAAGTGGTGATTACAGAATGCATGTTCTCAAAGGAGGCTATTTTAGGTTTCCTCAAAGCAAAAAAAAAAAAACCTCAGGCTCCCCTGAATCAGAAACGTGATGCTGTACTTTGAGTAGAAACATATCGAGTTCCCTGCAAATTTGTTGTCTTCAAATCATTGCCTTGCACTTCCCCTGCCCATCTCTGCATAACTCTTAATTTGGCTGCTCGTGTCTGTGTGCATAAATATGCAAGAAATGAATCCAGAGTGGTTCTTGAAGCTGTGGTTGGGTTTGCTGGGCTGGTAGATAGAAAAATTACTCTTTTTTTCCTCTTTTTCCTTTTAAACTGAGACGTTCCAATCGGGCATCAGGAAGACACAGTAAACAAGGTGCCTGGCGTTGCTGTTTTTAGGCAGGCACTGTTCAGAGTAGGATTGCACTTTAGGAGGTGCTAAGTATGTTCAGCAATATTGGCATTTTGTTTCAGTTGGATGAAGATCCAAGAGAAATCTGAGCCCTTCATGAATGGAAGCAGTCTTCCCTCATATGCCCCTACATTGCTTCTCTCTCTCGCAGGGCAGATGTAAAGAGCTGCTTCCCTCCCACCTCCATCCCACCTCAATGGGGTATGGAGCTGGTAGCTTCCCCTATCTGGTGAAGGAAAAACAGGAAAGCCCTCAAGCTCCTTTTCCCTGGCCACACCACCCTGCGGAGATCACAGAAGTCGTACTGCTTAATCCTGCAGCCACTGTAGCATCTTGGGGGGGCGGCGACAATGGGCGTGAGCAAAATACATAATTAATAAAGCAGTGGTGGTTGGCATTTGCTGCCAGGCGATGGGTGGGATGCGAGGAGAAGCGGCAGGGTAATTATAGATGTGAAAAATGAGGCAGGAACACGGGGTAACCTTTCTAGGGTAGCTGTCCCGGTGATCGATGGGCCTGCATTGTTTTCTCGCTAACCTTTTGGTGAACCTCCCCTTAGAACAACAGGGGAAATACAGTTATTCCCTTCCCCATCTTGTTTGTTGGTAAAGCACCCGTGTACCACCTTATTATTACACCCTAAATAGTGCGTTGTGCTGGTAGTAAATCACAGGTGGGCAGTGAGCTGCCCCTCATGCAGGGCCCTTCTATTCTGCCCCCATCCAGCTGGAGGCTCCTGCCCAGTGTGGGCATCAGCTCTGTCAAAGCCCCAGTTAAACCAAAATGACAGCTTTCCTCACCTGAAATGGGTGTCGGGTGAGCTGCAGGGATAGAGCTGTGGAAGGGTGCAGTAAAGCTAACGAAACGTACCCTAAGATTTTTGGATGGAGGCACAGGGAAGCTCCGAGACATTGGGGCAGTAAATTCACAGGCTTAGAACTGGATGAAGATGTCTTTAAGGGGAGGCGTTGGTCCATTTGCATCCCCTGCTGCTTGAGCGTACAGTGGTTTTACCTCTCAAAGCCAAACCTGCTCTGTTTTCACTGATTTCTAACGCAGCTCTCACGTGATGAGGTTTCTGAGAGCTGCAGTCAAGTTTACGAAGCCCAAACTCCTCTGTGAGGAGGAAGAGCATTCGGTTCAGGCCTTTTGGGGGGAAGCATATGATACACACCAGATAAAATTGCAACATGTAAAAAGAATGTGAAGAATGCCAGGAAATGTTCTTGAACCCTGCAGTTGACTTAACAGAGAGCTAAATGGTTACAGGCAGTCATGATAATTGAAGATAGGAATGTATATGTAAGACAGCCCCTTCTTTCAAGAAAGGGTGGATCTATGCCTTCATGTCCTGGGAAGTACTTTTGATTGTTGTATTTATTTCTCTGGAGTAATTACTAAACTTCCTCTCAGCCAAAAGCATTCCTGATATGTGGGGATTTCTTCGCCCTTTACAAGGACAGTACTGGCTACTTACAAAACAGTGAAATTAAAAAATGACATCCGTACTGCAGTGTGATCCAAGGACAAATTAGAAGTTCAAATTAATCAGATGGGAATCAGTTCAGATTCCCGTTGTGTATAGCAAAAAGCTTCTTTTGTATGATTTTTTTTTTTCCCCTGCAAAATTTGTCTCTCTAAAATTTCTGTCATGGCCACCTTAGATTTTAACATGCGGAAAATGTTTATATTTTTTCAGAACATTGGGATAGCTTTCAGAATTTGTTTTGGCAAGAAAAAAATGAAACAGTAAAAGGAGACATTTGAAGAGTCCCAGAAACAGATATATGACTATGTGTTGACATGTTATGAAGGTGTTGGGAGCGACTCCTTACTTAAAATTGTGTTGAAATTTGCACTTACTATAGATTTAAATTCATCAGCTTCACACTTTAATGATTGAATTTAGGCTCCTGGTTTGGTACAGAGACGCATTAGAGAACAATTGAATTTTCCATATGATGGTTTTAAATAAAGAATGAACTTAACTTTGCAGAAGACTTTGTTTTAAAAGTCTTTCTTCTGAAGTGGTGCCGTTCTTCCCGCAAGCACCATGGTTCCTTTGGGACTATTTGCACACCACACTTGCGTTCTTGCTTGTATCCTGGTTTTCTGTCCAGCTCCACTAAGATGTGTGGCATTAACCGGTAAAGTCAGAGCTGTTCCTCTGCTACAGCTACAAGGGCCCTCTTCCATCTCTGGACAAGGGAGCAATTGCAGTCTTTGGCCCTAAAATATGGTAGCTGCAGGATGTAGACTCATAGTGGTCACCCCAGTGGGTCAGGGATTGCGTTTTGTTCAGGCTTGGTTGCAGTCCTGTCTTAGCAGATGCTGAGCAGCAAGTCCCAGAGCTTTTATTTCCAGGGTGATGAGGGATCCCAAATTAGGTTGCAAGTTTTTTAGTGCAAGGACTGTTTTCATACATTTTTTTGCAGTACAGTAGGGCTCTACTTAACACTTCCAGATGTTAGCCCTAATATAAATGTAATAAAAATAGATTAAATTCAGAGTGGGTTTGTGTTTCTGCAATCTGTGCTGTGCCCCGCTGCTTGTACAGGGGGCTGTTGTCACCTGCTCTGCCGGCTGTGCTGACTCAAGTAGGACTTGAGTTGGAAGTGGAAATTTTTGACTCTCTGCAGCAGGAATGGCCAACTGGGGCAGCTCCGAGGTGTCCCTGCTGTTCCCTGCCATGTGTATCTCCATGTGCAGATGAGCACACATTCCCAGGCTTTTCCTTGAACTTTTGTGTGGACCAAGCAGGTCCTCAGAGCGTAGGCAGGGTGCTGTGAGTCACCAGGCAGGGCTTAAAAGTGGGCCTTGGATTTCATGAGCTGTTCCCAGCATGGCTGCTGTCTTGCTGGGTGACATCTACAGGTCATTTTGACCTAAAATCTGCCTTACCTCGGTAATACCCCTCTCTTTTGAAGGACCCTTCAAATCTGTGTATTATTGTTGTTGTTCCCTGGTATAAGAAAGTAGAAGACGTGGTCTGATAGATAGGGCACGCTGTTCACAAGGACCCCGCTTCTTTTCTTGGCTTTGCTGTGCTCTCACTGTATGATCTTGGGCGAACTGCTCCACCAATCTGTTCCCCTGTCACCACACATCGTCTTAGATCATCCATTCTCTGGAGCAGACACAGTCCCTTAGCACGGCGTGTTTTAGCATCTAGCATTGTGAGGCTCTGGGCTCTGCCGGGACTTCTGTGTGCTACAGAAATACAAATAGTTGCGGCTAATAATAATATTAAATCTGTGTGGCTCTTCAGAGATAAGTAAAGGGCAATGCTCCTTTCTCCAAGGAGCAGGCAGGATAAGTACTTTATTTTTGTCTTTGTCTTTTTCTAATTATAAAAAAAAAAAAAAGGCAGCCAGTAGACATGAGTAAAAAAAGGAAAAAAAAAATAAAGAAAGGCTGCAGTAATCTGATATTTTTAGCCTCAGACCTGCTACTTGTTCTGTGAAGCCAATCTTAGGATCATGGCCTGAGTCTGGTTCGTATCCGTGTTTGCCAGGGATAGAAATGGTTTGGAGCCTTATATCGTCAGTTGGCTCAGTATTTGGGCTAATCCTATAAAACCACCATACAGCTTGGTGCAACTTTCAGTATTTGCTGTGAACAAAAGTGTCAGGATCGTTGCAGATCACACACAAGCTTCACTTGGCCAATATGTGGCAAGGCTCTGGGCTGGAATGATAAGGGGTTGGGATGGAACTGAGCTTGGCAGAATGGCTGGAGAGAGGAGAAGTCAACTTTTGTTTGTTTCTGTGTGCTGTGGGATTTTTTCAATTATTATTTCATTTCCAAAGAAATGCAACAGCAACAACAAAAGGTCTTAAATATTCAGCAGTGAAAACAATAGATTTGAAAAGGAAAACAAAAAGTTAGAGCCAGCTCTGGCATTGGTGGACACTTGGCTCTGAGGGAAGCGAGAACAGCTTGGATTTGCATAAATTGCATATTGCGGGTCAGAAAGCAGAGTCAGAATTATGCTCTCATTGCAGTGGCATGAATGGGAGCACATAATTGGCATTCTTCCCCTCTTGATCAGACGCCTCCTTCAGGGGATTGCTGCACCCAATACGTTGCGGCTCATCCATTCACTGCCTGGCATGGATAGGGCTTTTGTGTTCAAATTATGATTTTTCTATTCTCTGATTTCTTCCATAACCTGGGAAAGCCCCAGCCCTCCCCCCATGCATGGCCCGTTGTTGGGGAGAACAACCAGAGGTCACTCTGTGCTGAATGTAGCTGTTATTGCATCACCCCCTGTGCTGCCTCTGTGCTTCTGGCTCAGTGTGGAGCTGCCAACCCCCGGGGCGATGGTCCTGGTGCTCCCTGTTGTGCACCTCCTCTCGAGTTTATGGAGTCCTGCATTTCTGATTCCAAAGAGGTGAGTATGATTGTGGTGAGTCCAGTAGGGCTTCCTCCAGGGATGTACAAAGATGCTTGGCTGGGACAAGCTTAGCAGGCTCTTGGTCAAACCCAAGGCCTGGCTTTCTTTTTCATTATTTGGTTTAATAGCATTTTTTTGCCTTTTATGATTTCCAGCTCAATCATGGCAAGGACTTGCTAGGGGATTCAGGTTCAGTAAAACACTTCAGTGCATGTTTTACCTGAGTTGCAGCCAGGCCCTTGCCAGGACTCAGGCATGTATTTGCTTCAGATGGTGCGTACGGTAAATGCTTCCAGCAAGTGCATGTGGTGCTGCTAAAAACTATCGCCCATCCAGACCCTGGTAGTCACGTGGAAGCCTTTCCAGCTGGATGTCAGGTCACGATCGTCCTCCCTGTGTGTTTCTTTCTCAGCACTGCTCACCCAGGGCTTCCTGTCCCACCCTGGATGCATGGTTGCAGTTTCCCTCTCCACAGAGCCACTGGCCAGACCAGGTGCCTCGTGCCCCTTTGTCCTGTCCTTTCCTGGGACCGTGCCCACCCTGCTGTTGATTTCAGATCTGTTCAGCAGCAGTGGCAAAGAGCAAACAGCAACTAACAGCTATTGATGGCTGAGGCCTGCCTCTTCATTTAGTCACAGACAAATGTTTTAACCTGTCAATGTTAAGAAATCACATTGATTGGAGAGATTTTGTTTTATTCCTTGGGTCTGTTAGTCAAAAGGGCAATTCCTCCTTTAATATCTTCCCGCCGCGGGCTCGGTTCTACTGTACCTTGTCCAGAAAATCTTTTATTTTCAAGGCACAGGGAAAATGATCTTTATAAAATATAAACTATGGGAATTTTCATTCCCCTCTGGCTTTAGGAGGAGGAGAGCAGCTGGTAGAGAGTGGATGAGAAAGGCTTTATCTGCTATATTTTGGTTACTGCGCTTTGAGTGATGGGTTTAATAATTGATAGAGCAATTTAGCAATGATCCATAATCCTGAAAGAAGCCTACGCTCCCCTCCCTCTCCCTCTCCCTCCCTTTCTCCTTCCCTTCGAGACTGACAGGCTGCTCTCAGTGGTTTTGTCTGCAAAATTTCATCCCTTGGTTTCTGTAAACAGCCTGACATGGGAGAAGGGGGAAAAAAAGCAAGTGTTTCTAAATCTTTTGTCTTGCTTCCACAAACAGCTGCACTGCCTTCTCCAGCTCTGGGTTTCAGTCATTTATTTGCTCACATGCTCTTGCTGAAGAGAACAGGAGGTTTTCTTTAAGGCCCTAACCTAAATGAAGTGTGTATGTGCAATGTATATAGGAGAGCAGAGAGGTGCAGAGCCTCCCAGCAGGGACCCCTCCCTCCCCATTCAAACCCAGGCTTTGTTCATGGCTGAATTCAGCTTTCTTAATCCCAAGAAAGGTGCATAGGGATGGCAAGTGCTTGATATGTAAGTGTGGTTTACTTGAAAGTCTTCCAGGATTAACCTATGGAAATTGCTTTTTCCAAGAGCCTTGTGGATGGTGGCAGCGAGCAGGGGGATCCTATTGGAGTGCCTGAGATGTGTCTGTGTGACTCGCCAGTTTTAAAGATGGATTCAAACCCATGGCAGCATGGGTTGAGTTTCCAGGTGCGGGGTGTGCACCCCCTTCACAGGGCTAGGGGGTTCCTGTGGGGGCTGTCCATATTAAGTGTGGGAAGAGAGCAGAAAAGATGGAGTGGAAAAAAGAGACTGACACAGTGAGCAAGAGAGGAAAAGAGACAAGGTTATAGGTACTGAGTATGTGCTGAGGCCAAGGCAGAGTGAGGAGAGGGAGGAGGTGCAGCCTGGCAGAAAGCCAGGTATAGGCAAAGTCAAGTGAGATGCATTAAATTATGTTTTTCCATATGTATTACATAGATGCCAGATTGACAACAAGTTGTAATTAAGCACGACATAAAGTTAGCTATGCACAGCTGTATTATTCCTTAAAATTACAAGGGGTGAGGTCCTTTGGGGCACAGCAGAGTTTATGGATGCTCCACCATGGGAGGTCTCTGAGACAGGCTAGCTGAAAGCTTGCCAGGAGTGACACAGGCATTGCTTGAATGGCCCAGGATCAGGGCAGAGAGGGAGTGGGTGACTTCCCTGAGCTCCAGGTTAGCCTGGTCCACCTCTGACACCATCCTCTGGAGTATTTTCATCCTTCCCAGTCAGCACCCTGGTGGAACATGAGCAGTGTCCAGGGGTGGGTAGTCTAGTCTGCTTCTATGATTTATTTGCTATTAAATACCCTTAGCTAGCAGTGAGAGGCTCACGAGACTCGGTTGATAATTACACCAGTCAAGTTCAGAAGTAATTGTTGTGTAACTTGCTCTCTGTTTTTAAAAGACAGAACTGTGTGTATGTACACTTGATTAAAACACCCTGGGACCTGCGCCTGTACCACCTGAGACACTCCCAGCTGTGTAGGATTTTGCCTGTGTGTAGGAGAATCGTGGTGACCTTCCTATTGAGAATTGTATGGTTACTGGACCTTACAGAGTTAGAGAAGTTCAGGTGACAGGGGGCCTTGGGAGGTCACTTAGTCCCACCTGATAGTCAAGGTAGGGTCTGCCATGAGATCAAGATCAGGACTTTGTTTTGCTGGGCCTTAAAAGCCTTCAAGGATAGCAACGGCAGAGTCCCTCAGGGCAGCCTGTGCTGGTGGTTCATTTATCCACACCGTGGAGGTGTTTTCCCAGAGGGATCCTCTCCTGTTTCAGTTTGTCTGTCATCTCTGCCTTCTGCTACCGATCTGAGGGAAGAGCCTGGCACCATTTTCTCCATGTGTCAGAGGTGGAGGAGCAGGCTGCTGTCGTGGACACCATGGCTCTCCTGGATAAACCCCTGCGGTACCTCACTGGTTACCAGCCTCCAGTATATATTTATGTCCTGTAACATAAACCATCACCGAGGGCTGAGTGGATCCAGCTTCCAGTCCTTTGAGTTGATTCAGATATTTTTTGAAGTGTTGCAGACTAATCCTGAGGGATGGGCAAGGGCAATGTGAGCAGTGCAGTGTTGGAGCTCCCCTCTAGTGCTGGTTGTACAGGTGGTCTGGCAGCCCTGAAAATGGCTCTGGCTACACCCACAGTCCTTCCCAGAAACCAGGTGTACCTGTGTTTGACCTGTGAAATACAGAGCCTGCTAGAAGGTCCTCTGGAGGCACTGTCCTTCCTTATCACTCAAACCAACACATCTTTGTGGGCAGACAGTATACTGTGACCAATTGGGTGGCATTCCTCAGGGGTCCTTTCCCTCCCTCAGGAATAATCCTGTGCTGACTGGCCTCTCCATGGTTGGAACTTGATGCTGGAATCTGAAAGGCATGATGTGCCTGCATAGTCTGGAGTGAGTCTTGACTCCCAGGGCTGTCCCTTGCTCAGGGATGCAGGAGAAAAGCACGAGTCCTGCCGTGAGGCCAGCAGTGAGGATGAGCCCAGCATTTCCCTGCTGAGTGACACAAGTGGGGCCTGGAGCTGCATGGGATGGGGAGTGAGCAAGCAGGAGCTGTTGGTGCTTGTAGGGATGTTAAGCTCTGGCCATGGTGGCTGCCTTTATCACAGACACAAAGTCTGCTGATGCCCAGCCCTGGAGCAGAGGATGGCCTTAGTCTGAGGGTCATCCATATTTGATGTCTGCATCCCTTCCGGGTGTCGGTGTGAGTGGAGAGGTGGAGGGGTGAGGGAAATAGCAACTGTAACCTTTTACTTCCAGAATATGGGCCTGTCTCCTTTTACATCCCTTCATTTAAGAAATGATTTGGAGTCTGAGAGGTACAGAGGAACAAAAAAAAGATTCTGTGTGCATTCCACCTCCATTACCTAAGAATTAAGGGTACTCTGCATTCTACAGTACATGGCAGTAAAAGGTGGACACCGCCACAAAATACAAGTGAGCAGGTATGAGAAGGAGTCCATAGAGATGCCAAAGAAAAGGTTCATCTGAGAGGAGGATAAAGCTCCATCACTTGAATAAAAACCCCTTTGTAAGACACACAGGATGCAGCTCTTCGTCCTCACAAGTGGTATCTTGGTGCCTAGGAGAGCACAAGCCCTGAGTGGGGTGAAGAAGCCCCGGGCATGCAGCTGGTCAGTGCATCCCTGCTCTGGCAGAGGAGCTCAGCTCCTGCCTCTCTGCCTCTGCCCAGGGTGTTCTGAGCGGAGATGTGCAATCTCCTGCTTCCAGGAATTCAGGCTTTAGCAGGTGAGACGAGCAGGTAGAGCAAGACAGGAGCTGTGTGTACCAGCTCAGAGACATCTTCACTGTAGGTCTGTCTGCGCTGCCTGCAGCTGGCCCCAACCTTCTTCTGGAGCAGGAGCACTCTCTGCTCAGCATGCCAGCAAGTATCAAGTTTTGAGTTATATTTTTGTCTGATATGTATACTTGTCCATGAAGGACTCTGCTGAGACTATCACGCTTGGCCATGGGACCCTACCAGGGGTGGTAAATTATCCCTGAGGAGGGCAGTTTGCAGGGAAGTTTTAAAATTCAGAAAGAGCCCAGCTCTCTGAATCCCAGTCTGTGGAAATTAATTTTTTTGGCATTTGTTTTTAATGTCCTGTGATGTGTGGGTGAAAAAGCCAGCGAGCTAGACTGGTAATTAATTTTCCTGACAGAAACACCAGACAATGAAATTACCCTGCCACAAAGCAGGGTTGCTAAAGTAAATACTCTGCCAGCAGCAGGCCTGAAAGCAGGACGGGGTCGTGTGTGTGGTGCAAGCAAATGATGAGATGGCACTTGTGCCTCTGGGGACCTGCGGGTGCTGCCAGCACGGGGACCCTGGCGCCCTGGGGCACCATCACCAGCAGCTCTGTGGTGTACACAGGCACACTCAAGCTGGGCTGCAAAGGATGGGGGACTGACTGGACCCACTGCTGAGCTGAGGAGCAGGTCACACTTCGCTGTCCAGGCAAGTAATTTGGTCAGAAAGGGGTAGGAGATGTGGGAAGTGGGGATGGGATGGCTGCTTTTATCCTGGAGACAGAGGCTCTTGGCAGGGCTCTTCAGTCTTTCCCAGGCTGGTGGCAAGTGGTTTCTAAACCCTTGGTCTATGCTGGTGAGATCTGTGTGAGCTGTAGAACAGGTTGTGCCTGTGCATGCAGGAGGGGAGTGCCTTTTGTTGGAAGACATCGAGGGTAGCTCGTGGGAGAGGAAGGACAGGAGGGCAAAGTTTTCTGTTTTCCTTCTGTGTGTCTTGAACTGGAGGCAGGAATTACTGTGCCAAGAGTGTTGCAGATGCACAGCCAAGAAATGGGCGGAGAGCGGGAAATGGGGATGTTCTTGCACGTCTTGAGGTATCTGGCAGCTGGCTCCATTGTGTGCTGTCAGACAAGATCCTCACCACAATCGAAAAGTTTGGTGAGCCTGTGTTAAAAAACCTGTATTGTTAGTACAGAAAATAATTCCCTGTTCAGCCATGGAGAGATCTGCTGAAGATCTTGGTGCTGTTCAGGAGGATCTGCTGCCGTGTGAATCGTCCTTCCGATTTATGATTGCAGTACTCGGATGCGCACACTTTAATAGGGCATCTTCCCTTGTTACATAGTGTTAGCAGCTGCAGAATGGAGAAATCCCACACAAGAACTGGTTAAGACATGGAAACTGTTTTCTTTCCCTTTGGGAAGAAGAATTACACCATTTTAATTGCTGAGTTAAATCTGAGTGCTTTTAGGGAGACAAGGGTCAGTTGTGGACTGCATGCACATTTTAGGACCAGAGTTATTTAATGTATTAATTAGCTGTAAAAACTGCTGGACCAGTAGCAAAGTGTTCAAGCATGCAGATATCACAGACTTGCTTAGGTTAGGCTGCAGAAAAGAGTGAGGAGCATTTAAAGGACTTGATCTAGATTACAGAAAATATTATGCCAGATCAGTGCAGTACTGAAAGGCAGTAAACATCGGAAGACAAAAATGAACTATTTCTGCATAATTCTATGTCCTAAATTAACTGCAGCTTCTCTGGAGAAAGGACTGTATGTCTCAGAGGATCTCCCAGATAAAACATCTGCCGAAATGCCTCGTGTCACTCCAAAAGCAAACAAAATATTAAGCTTAGGGAAGACTGCAACGCAAAAGCATTCTGCAAATAGTGGAAAATAAGTCTGGGGAATATCCTTGTGTTTAACTCTTTCTAGGTCTGTTCAGCCTGTCTCCAAGCCGTCATGTCAGGAAGAGGAGTTGTAGGGTCAGGCAGTGGAAGTGGATTGAAACATCCATGGGATGGTACACTGAGAAGCCAGAAGCTGCTGCAGGCATGGGAGAACAGGGCAGAGATACAAAAATAACTTATGTTAAAGGGCAGGTGATTCAATCACTTCCATCTTCACCTCTAGACCAGTCTATATGAACATGAAGTGAGAGGTGACAAATTCAAACCTGATGAAGGAAAATCAAGCTTTAAACAGCTGAGTTAAGATGTTATTGAAAGCAGAAGGTTGCCTGTGGAACTCTGTGCCGCAACATGTGATGGAAATTAAGATCTCACCTTGTCTTAAAAAAATGACATGCTTATGTTAAGAGAGGAGTTGCACATGTTAGATATTATGTGTAGAAGGATGTATGCATCCATAACTGAGCATAAAGAACAATATCCACCACAGAAGAGGTTCAAAGATACTTTATCAGCGGACAGGTTATTTCGTTGCAGAGCTCATAGCATCCTGCCCCAAAATGCTTGGCATTGGCCATCTCAAGCAGGCAGAGCACTGCTCCTGATGACTCCAGCTCCCTCTTTCACACAGCAAACAGGAGGTATCTGCTGGCTGAAAATCTGGAAGCCTGTGTGGTGTCCACTACCTGTTGTTCTTGAGGTGTCTTAATGACTGCTTAATTAAGTTAACAAGATCTTTTTGTCTTAGGGCCACTCCCTCGCCATGGCAAAATCGCAATTATGATGTGAAGGCTGGGAGAAAACCCCAGCGAGTGCTGGCTTTGGTGTACATAGGGCACCATATCACCTCGATCTAGCCCCTTCTCACAGGCATTCTCACCAGTGTTAGAGTTCATGGAATGAATGGTGTTCTGTTTAGTTGCATTTTGTGTGTTTAAATGATAGGGACATTGGTTTGTGCTTTTCTTCCCAATAGCAGAGATGGAAAGCTTCTTCCGCATGTAAAAAAGAAATTCTCTCCTAATTGCTGCACTCCCGAAAGTGGAGCTTTAAGGAAAACCCACTGGACAGCCAAAGACTGAGGAGAAAAAAAAAAAAAAAAATTAGAGATTTTGGAACCTCAAATTCTAGGTCATCCCTTCTTTCAGGGGTCTGAAGGTGTTGGCAGCATAAGTGTGGGGAGAGAGCGAAGGAGGTGTGTGCTGCATATGACAGCAGTGCAAGTGATTTTTATGAACAGGGAGTTTTCCTCACAAAATCATGTTGGGAATATCCCTATAGTCCACCCCTCCACTTGAATTAGTGGGAGGGATTTGAAGTTCAGGCGATGCGTGGCTGAGCTCTCATTAGTGACCAGGGACATTTCGTTCACAATGTGGAAGGCAGACAGGGAGAGGCAGATGGCTTTGAATGCAGGATTTACATAGTAATGAGATTCAGGTCACCATAGCTGTCTTTTTCTCTCTGCATTTTGTCTAGGTGTCGAGTAGTGTGTAGGGATGACAGGGATGATGGGATGACGGAATAGGGAGGAAAAGAGGAAAATTAACCCCTTGTTCATGAGGAGAGACTGCTGTTAGAATAAAAAGTTTGTCACAGTGGACTAGAGAACAGTAGGGTATGGCAATGGCAAGCACAGATGAAGCTAGAAGGGCTAAGGTAGCCACTTTTTAAGTTTCTGACTTGTTTTTTTGTGGAAATGACACAAAAAATTCTAACTTAAAAATCCCAGAATTTATTGTAATTTTTACATTCTGCATTGCTGGTTTGAGAAGAGATCGTTTGGGACTTTCGTCATGACAAGTCCACCCAAAACTGGGGAAGTTTGTGGACTGAAGATGGGGCATGGATTCTTGCTACAGGGCCTTTGCTTCTTTGGAAAAAAACTATTATTTTGCTTGGTTTCTTGGCTAAAGACTTGTCTTGACATGACTGTGTAATGGCGTGATTAAAACATAATACTTTCCACTGCAATTGGTAATCCTTAGTATGATCTCACTAGTGTCAGATCTTATCCTGATGACAGATGGGAAACTGGGAACCATGGGTCCTATTTCGAGCTTTGCATGGTGGCACTTGATTTGCTCAATAGCCAACCCCAGGCATTCCCAAAATATGCATGACGGCCTGAGAAATCCCAAGGCTATATTTGAAATGATGAAAGTTTTAAAGCAATGTTTTTTCTTTTATCTGTCTTCTGCTTTTTTTTTTCTTTAGAGGAGTGTGGGAGAGTAAGTTATTCTTTCTGCTTTACATCACCTGAAACCAGAAGCTGGGGTTTTAGAAGTGTTGCAAGAAGAACAGGAAAGAAGCTGTAGGAGGTCCTTGTGTAAATAAGAACTGTGTCACATAACTGCATATGGACATCTAGGCAGAGGTGGGAAGAGTAAGGAAGGTGTTTGTGTGTATAAGGTTTTCAGTATTTGAAAAATACTTTTGGTTCTTTCACACAGAAGTTTTTGAAATGCCTATGTGTTTGGGGCACATAGGTCAGGATTCATCTCGTCTCACCTCATCCTAAAGACCTTTCCAGCATCAGTGGAGAAGGATTCCAACCACCCCAAGGCAGTGGGACAGGTTCCCCCTGGAAGGGGAGGGAGCAGAGGTGCTTTGGTGGCATCTCCTGGAGCTGGCAATAAATGCATAGCCAGAGTGCTGGTGCATTTTGGCTGTTTGGGCTGAAAGGGAAAAGGAAATCTAATCAGGTGCTTGGGACAGACTGGGAAAGGAAGGCTTCTTGGCTACTTCCTCCTGAGGAAAAGGCTTAGGTCTAATAGATCTAATTACATTATTTCTCTATTTTATTGTTACAGCCATTTGTTTAAAAAGTCAGTAATCCTTTTATACCAGTCCTGTAATGATTATTTAATGTCTGGCTGTTTGTGAACCCACGGAGCTGTGTGAACAGAGGATGCTTCACTGCAGGGGATCTGCACAGTTCTCCACAGGACAGCGAGCTGAGCCTGAGAGCCTCCAGTGGGGGCCTTGATTGGGTGCCTTCATAGTCCCACTTGCTGGATGAAAGCAGTGGTAGTTCTCTGCTTTACAGAACACTGCAAAATGTAGGGCTGTCTCTTGGCTATATACGGCCACAGGACTCTTCTGCAAGGATAAATATTCACCAACTAATGTTTGGTTAGCAGGCACTGTGCCAGTGATCAGGGTGCCCCTCAGCTCTGTCAGAGCAGTGACACTTGTTGGCAGCAGCTCCACGAGTGTCACGATGGGCACCAGCTGCCCTACGCTAGCCGAGTGGCTCTGCTCCCCTTGCTGATGTTTTCTGACCTCTTCCTTCACAGAGCCCCCGAAATCATCCTCGGTTTACCCTTTTGTGAAGCAATCGATATGTGGTCATTGGGATGTGTCATTGCAGAGCTGTTCTTGGGCTGGCCCTTGTACCCAGGAGCTTCGGAGTACGATCAGGTGGGTGTGGATATTGCCCTGGGTGCTGGTAAGTGCACACATCTTTTTCCCTTCTCTTGTCAGAGTGAACAGATACCAACTTTTTCGCTTTTGCTAATGACGGATGTGTGTTTCTTGCTCTCCCAAGTCAACCTTGTCATTATGCATCTGGGGTATTTATTCCAGGTAACCAGTGTGCAGCTTGATACGCTGGCTTTTAAGACCTGACCGCCTGAGTGAAATCTCAATCAAGAGTCAACGCTGCCATTGACAGGAGAGCTCTGTACATGTCTCTCCTCAGTGAGCAGAGCAGGCACCCGTTCTCTGCTGTAACAGCAAGTGCTGTATAAAGGCTTATTTGTTAGAAGAAACTGCATGAACTCAGCTGCATTTCATAACCCCTTTTATGAGAGTGCATATTAAAAGCAATGACAAGAAGGAGAATGTTGGCATTGATGTAGGTTTCCAGTTAATATAAGCTGTCGTCCCTTTTTTCCCTATAGGCTTTTACGCCCTTTTAGTCCTAAAACCGATAATGCAGCAGCAGCTAGAGCCAGGGCTGTAGGATACTTTACATTCCCATAGTATTCTTCAGACTGATCTTAGCTGTCTGCAATTGCAGCCTGAAAAGAGTCTTTTTTCTTTCAGGAAATAAATTTTTAAAATAGAAAAAAAAAGGCAGGATAATAAATAAGTTTTTCACATACTGAAATGTTTTCTTGACTTTTCTTTTGAAACTTGTATTTTTTTAATCAGAGCTCTAAAGGTAAAATTTGGCAGGGGAAATAACTCGCAGCAAAGAGCAGGGCTATTAGTGACTCTAAAGGAAATCAGATGTAGCTGAGAAACTTACAAGCGTTTGAAAATCACATACCAAGCATGAAGAGTAGATTTCATTCTCTTCCCTGTTGCACCCCAAAAGCCATAAAACACACAGCTGAAAAAGAAATCACCATACCTTACTGGCCAGTTTAACTGCCCAGCACAAAGCTTCCTCTGGTAAAGTATGACGAGAGCTCCTGGGCAACTGGGAAGGGAATAGGGGCTGATCCTAGCCCCTGGCTGCAGCACTGGCACTGGGCAGCAGGCAGGATCCTGGTGCCTCTCAGAGGTGTGAGCTCTGAAGGACCTAAAGAGCTGCAGAGCTGAGGAAGCCATGCACAGTGAACTGGGGCCTGAGTGCTTGGAAGTGATTGAAACCACGGCTGCTTTTCATGCCTTTATTTATTTAATGTTTTTATCCTCTGTTTCTTCTCTCAAAAACACTTTCCATTCTTCCCTAGAATTTTCTAGAGTAAGTGACTGGTTTTAGTAGTTTTGCAGAGTTTGCAGCAATTTTGCAGAACAAAGCCTTTCAGGAGTCAGAAGGTGCCACGGTTAAGGTTTTGTGTGGCACCCCAGGCGTGCATGACATCGGTCTTCAGTGGTGTAATCACAGACCCTTTCTCCTTTATAAATAATTAAAAGTTTGAGATCCTGGAAACACAAATAGAGTATCTTTTAGCTGTGTGGGTGCCAATGAGGTCATGCTTGTGGATGCAACCCAAATAACGTCAGGTAGTCGGTAGAGACAAGTACTTTCCATACCATGAGGGCGTCAGTTGGTTTGAGTGTATATTTCACCTCGGTTCAAAGGCAGTCATTTCATAATCCTCTGGTTGGAACTTCAGACTGCTCCTAGGACAGGCTGTGTGCTCAGGTGGAAGAAAACCGGCAAAAGTTAGAGAGCAAATATCAAATTGTTGAAATTACTTCCTGGAGAGGAGAGGGTGACATAAAAAGGTGCAAAGTGTTGAGACATCCCATTGAAATAGCTCCATGGGTCCTTCTCTTTGACCTCTAAACACTTTGGAACTTTCCTCTTTTCATCCTTAGGCCTTGTGGGAGTGCACTGTAAGGGTGAGTTTCCAGTGATGTATGTGATAAACAAAGGGAATTCCATACAGAAATTCTCTTCCTCTCATTCCTTGCACTGAGGTTTTTTGGGTGAAGTATATTTATGTGCTACATCTTCTGGGTTTTGTTTCAAATGCCTCCTGCACTCCTTCAAGGAAGACCTCCAGAGATCTTCACAGGACAAACAGTGATCTCTTATCCTTCTCTTACAGATTCGCTACATTTCACAGACGCAGGGCTTACCAGCAGAGTATTTGTTAAGTGCAGGGACAAAGACTACGAGGTTTTTCAACAGGGATACAGACTCACCATATCCCTTGTGGAGGCTGAAGGTAGGAAGATGTTTCCGTGTTTCTTTTACCTTGCGGTTGTTGGCTGGAAGTGAGGAGAGCCTAAGTTTCACAGCCTAAGTTTCTGCTTTTTGCAGTGCGGCACAGACATAGGGGGAGTACTGCCCAAGGTAAAACCGCCATCCCCAAAATCTGGAGCCCATGATACACCTGCTTGGCATGGCAATGTAGGAAATTTAGGTCCAGAACTGACCTGGAAATCTCCCTCTCAGTAGTCAATGAATTGTTGTGTAGTGGGAAGACATTGCTCTAATATCTAACTCATTTGGGGGGAAAAAAAAGGCAAGCATTTTAATTCTACAGTCAAAACCTCTAGTGAGCCCTGAGTGTCCTGTGCCAGCGTGTTTGGCTGCATGCTGTCCCCAAGGAGAGAGGCCAGTGAGCTTCTGGCTGGGATGGGATGCTGAAACTCACACTGGGATGGATGTAAGAGATCCACCACAGCTGGGAGGGCCCTCAGAAGTGAAAGAGAAGAGATAAATCACCTTGTGTAAAAGATGTCACATAACTGTGGCAGAGATCGTGTAAATGGTGTCTCGTCAGGCAAGAGAGGCACAATGGTCTCTGATGAGGACACGATGAGGCACAAATGGGAAGTGGCACATAATCTGCAGCTGGTTGCAGGGCAGTGTTGGTCAATGCCTGTGTCCTGTTTTGAGCAGACGCCAGATGATCATGAGGCAGAGACGGGGATTAAGTCGAAGGAAGCAAGAAAGTATATTTTCAACTGTTTGGATGATATGGCACAGGTAAGAGCATTGGTGAGTAACCAGCAAGACTGTTTACATACTTTCCAACAACACTAACAGAAGGGAATTACATAAGTTCTCTGTGTATCCTATTCTTGGGCCAGCTCCTGAAAAATACCAGGGTTATGCCACCAAATTAGCTGTTATGTGCTGCTTTGTGGGGGTGACTGCACACAGGGGCGTGTATGCTGTAGTAAAGCAGCCTTGGAAAGTGGCTAAGGCATGTCTCTGAGTGTTTAAATCCTGCATTTTCTCTTGTCTCTCCAGTGCTCTCCTGTACGACCACTGGCGAGTCACATAGTTCTCTGTGTTTTAATATGTCCATTTGTTAAAGGTGACAGTGGAAATATTCACCATGGCCACAGAAGAGTGTGCTCACTGTAAACCGTGGCTGGCTGGGGCAACAATGAGAAGTACGAATTCACTGTGCCAGTCCCATGTGGTTGTGAGAGCTGATCCCAGCATAACCACTCCTGTGATGGGAGTTTGTGCTGACAAGCAAACCAGTGTGCAAAACTGGCCCAACTCTAGCACCAAACTGGAGTTTGTGCTAGCAAGGTTTAGACATTGTAGCAAGTAAACATGTAAACAGGCAGGAACTGAGGAGTGGAATCAGAGGAGACTAGATAAAGCGTGAAATAATGTAATAAGTCTTTTTTTTCCCTGGCACCTGATACATGAATGGGATGTTTCTTATAAACCTACTGACAATTTTTATGTATTTTATATATTTTTTGCTCATAGGACACATAGATAAGTATCTGATGGCACAGCATATGATAAATACTCTGATTATCAGAGCTTGCCTGCTACAGCATGGAAGCTGTTCATCCTCAGTGGAGGGTGACTAAGTGTTTCATTAGCCACTGACCCAGGCGAGCTGAACGCTTAACAGTCTGTCTGGAGATGTGACGTGCACAAGCCAGACGAGTGGCCACCACGGAGTCTGCCGTGGCTCTTCAGCAGCTACTCCTTTAGACAGGGAGGCTCGCAGGGCATGTGCTCCAACGAAGAGTAAACACAGTTTGCTGGAGGCCTGACCATCTGCTCTTTCCCTTTGGCGCTCACTCCCGTCCCTTCTCCTTTAGGTAAACATGACAACGGATTTGGAAGGAAGCGATATGTTGGTGGAAAAGGCAGACCGGCGGGAGTTCATAGATCTGTTGAAGAAGATGTTGACGATAGACGCGGATAAGAGGATAACACCCATTGAAACTCTGAGCCACCCTTTTGTCACCATGACGCACTTGCTCGACTTCCCTCACAGCACACAGTACGTGGCTTTTGTTCCCCTTGGGTTTTGAATTGAGGGGTGATGAGGAGAGCTGGTTGTGGTGGAGACCAAGTGTATCTGAGGGGCTTTGTTAAGATGTTTAATCCCTAAGTTTTAATCTTTTCCTGGTTTAAAAAAAAAGACAATTGCCAACTCAAGGTTGCAAGAATTGTGTTGTAGGTGCTTGGCATTTAAAACGCTGCAGTGTATGCTACATTAATTATGTAAATATTCAGTAATTACATTTTTTTGCATTAAAATGCAGAAGAAATTATGCAATTAGTGCTGAAAGTATCAGTCTATTTCAAAGTAATATAGTCCTGATTGTTACTGGAGTAATCAACCTTATCTGCAGTGGGGAGTCAACCCTTCCTCCTAGAACCTTCCCATCATGCCAGGAGTCAGCTTGGGGCTGTTTGCTTTTTAAGGGAAGAGCTGTTCTGCAGCAGGCTGTTTTACAAGCATAAGCAACAGGACAAAGAGTTCAATTTTCAGCTTGATTGTTGTCCACCTGTGTCACCTTAAATACCACGCTCTGACCTCAACTGACACATGTGGAATGGGGATGGGCTCCACTGCCTGATGGAGAGGAGGAGAAGTCACTCCTTCAAGCCTGACTGCCCCTTCTCCTAAGGCTGCACTACAGAGCACAGCAGCCTGAGATGTAGGATACCTGCACCCAGCCCACTGCCCATGTGCAGTTCACATAGGGACAGGCTTCTCAGGCGTTAGTGGAGAAGGTAGACACATAGTGGGAGTTTTCCTTCATGACACTTAGCTTTGAGCATCCAGCTCTACAGCACTTGGCAGTTCAAGGTGCTTTCACAGGCTGTCCCTTCCCCTTGACAGGAGAACAATTATTGGCACAGTCCTGTACTTCATTGGGTTCCATTTGCATGAGCGTTTTAAAGGCTGTCAGAATCTCAGGTACAAAATTAAAGAGGGCTGCTTGAAGAGCTGCAGAGTATGTTTTTGTGCTGCAGAGCAACAGGTAACTGTGTCAGTTCCCCTGCCTGTATGTGTGGCTGCAGCATTTTGAGTTTGTTTAAGGTAGCTTTCCCTCTTTGAAGGAGCTGTAGCTGCCTTTTTGTTACATTTATCACAAGATAAGAGCAGCTGCTTACCAGAAGGTGGTGGGTGCACGATCTGTGTAGACCCAGACTTAGCCTGCAGAGCCGTCTTTGAGCATTGTTACCTATAAATAGATAGTAAGTGATAAATGAAAACAAGATGGGGGATGATTGTGCTAAACAGGAAGAAAGTAAAGTTTCATATAAAAAACATTCATGAATAGAAAATGACAGTAAGAATACTAAGTGAGCATCATAGGCAAAAGTCTTTTAATTTGCAACAGCCCTTCTGACTGTGCAACTGATTGTGTAAGATACGAGAGATGTGTGACCTAATGCATTGCCGTCAGAGATCTTCCCACTAACGCAACAGACCATAACCACATCTTCATTTTTGAAGTGCTCACTTGTGGCTGCTCAGGCAAAGGCCCAGAGAGATTGAAAATACCATTGGAGCCAATAGCAATGAGAATTTTACCCAAATAAAGAATTCAGCATCACGTCTCTGAATACTAAATACGTGCCAGCCGGGTGCGTGACCCTGCGAGCCCCTCCACACTGGAAGAGGTGACTGGCAAAGAGAGCCATAAGCTGTAACCAGCATGGCAAGTGGATGAAAGTTTTGTCTGTGATTACCTGTGGTTTGGAGAATAGAAACTTCAAAGCCTTGAAAGATGCAGGAAGCTGTAATCTCTCTTGGAAATAAATTGGGCAGCAGAAAAAGTGAGAGTATAGGGAAGCTGTAGCTTCTGGAAGGAATGTCTGCTGTGGCACGTTTCAGAGAGGCTGCAAGTTTGAGCAGCACAAGAGGGGCTGTTCTGCTTTCATACAAGCAGACAGCAAAGCGAGCTTAGCTTCCCATTTCACATATTTAACCTCCTGGCTCTTAAATTGCTGAGTACTCCTCAGACTTTCTGTTT
The DNA here is from genome assembly GCF_017639235.1 of Corvus kubaryi. Classification (NCBI taxonomy): domain Eukaryota; kingdom Metazoa; phylum Chordata; class Aves; order Passeriformes; family Corvidae; genus Corvus; species Corvus kubaryi. The sequence continues at coordinate 10,641,300 of NW_024582061.1, read as the reverse complement.
GTTTTGCTTTGTCCCTGCTGGGTTTTTTCCCCACCTTTTTTTAAAGTAAAGCCAGAGAACATGGTATTGCATTTGTAGAGCTTACACTTTGTTAGATAAAACCATTTGGTAACACACACTATGTGTACAGAACATACACTCTTCGCAGTGCTTTCTTCTTTGTGCACGGGGAATTATATTCATACTTGACTGAAAAGAAGTGATCCAATAGCCTTCTGTATTTCTGTGGCAAGTGTTTGATTTTGCTGGATGTTCTGTGACCAACAGGTATAGTTCTGTTAGTGAATGCACATAATGGGCAGCTGTGCACAGTGTCCAGAGCCTGGCTTGTCTGCAGGTGTTCATGGCCCAGATCCAGTTACCAAGATATTACTTGTAGGAAAAGAGAGGTGACCATTTGAGTAAGAGACAAGACAGGGATAAAAAGATCTAGGTCCTCTTCATGATCAATCTTAGGGATTATATAAGGTTGTTGGTTTTGAAGGGACATTTTGTTTCTTAAAAATTGTGTGAAGATATACTGCCTACCTCCAGCAGCTTAGATCATTACAAAACGATCAGCATACAGCTGATTTTCACTTCTTGGAATTTCTCTTTCTCCGTGTTGGGATAATGGAAATAAAATAAATGCCCTTATACTTTCTGAGGTTGTGTTTCAGACTCTGAGTTCGCATTTGTAAAATCAGTTATTGTGGTGGAAGTGTGGAAAACCCGTATTGGTTTTTACATGTCAAAAAATGAGATTGTACTAAAAATACACTGTTGCCCAGGTTCACTGTGGTGTTGTCTCTTAACCCTCTGTATGCTTTGGTATTCTAATTATAAAAATGAAATACAGACAGTTTCATGTACCGGGTGCCTACTGTGCTCTAACAATGTAGAGAGTATTTTCACTCATTTACTGGGGCACAAAATAGGATACTTCTCAAAATTTCCATTGCTATATCAGTAACATTTAAGGGAAAGTCAGTGTAGAGGAAGAAGCTGTAATAATTTCCCCAAGAGATCCAGTTCTCAGTGTGAGATAACCTCAAAACCAGATTCCCTCAGGGCATTGAGGAATTTGCTTTGGAATAACTTTTTGATATGAATTGTCCCATTGACTGCAAGAGGAGATGTCATGCTTCAAGATAAGCATCTGCACAAGCATTTAGCCAGACAGGGGCAATGTTTTAGCTGCTTGTCTGGACTCAGCTCTCAGCGAACTGCTTCTTAAAAGGAACAAGGATGATTTTTTAGGGGTGTCTCAGTGATCAAGAACAGTAAAATTCTTCCTTGCAAAATACATGTAAAACTATCTTTATGCTTACACAGAGGCAAAAAGCATGAGTTGTCTTTTCCTCTGGGGCTCAATCATCAGAAAAAACCCAGTATCTATCTTTCTTGCTCTCAGTCTCTTTCAGTCTTTTAATATAGCCACTTTGTATTTCTTGCCCTGTCCCCTAGAGAGCAACTGTGACTTGTATTGCAGTGTAGGGGCCCGTGGGAGCACCCAGGAGTCCCATGGCAGCTGCTCTCGTCTTGGCCTTCTTCAGTGCAGGGTTCATTTGAGTCTCACCGGTTAAGAGAGACCTGCATAAAATAGCAAAGGGCTTTAAGAGCCTAGAAAGTGCTAAAGCCTGCCATGGAGACCTGTTGCAGGGCCACTGTGATGAACTGTTACCTGTGTGAGTCGCTTGGTTGATTTTCTCTGCCTTCCTTGCCCCCTTTTGCCCACACAGTGTCAAGTCCTGCTTCCAGAACATGGAGATTTGCAAGCGGCGGGTGAATATGTACGACACGGTGAACCAGAGCAAGACGCCATTCATCACCCACGTAGCCCCAAGTACATCGACCAACCTGACCATGACTTTTAACAACCAGCTGAACACAGTCCACAACCAGGTGAGGGCATCAATCACAAGCAGCCAATGCTTGAAACATTTATGTCAGGAGGGCCTAGAAGATGAAAAGCAAAGTAGCATCCCATTTAACATGCCTGCCAAGAGATGGTGCCTTTTTACTCTCCTTCCTCTGCTCTTTTCCTCATTCTCTTTTCTTCAGGCAAGCAGTAATCTTGTGATATTTTGTGTGACGGTGAAATGTTGCCCTTGTTTTTTATGTTGTTGTTGTTGGGGTGATAAATCCTGCTTACTTGGGAAGTTGCTATGGGGAAAAGCTCATTAGTCCCTTAATGCAGCAAGCAGTACTTCACTCCCTGGGTGAGGCAGAAGTATTTGTGATCTTACAGCTCTTCTTCAAATTGACATTGAAGTAAAATGAATTTAAACCCTCTGTAACAGACACAGCACTGTAACTGATCAACAGGACAGAAGAGTTTAGTGATAATGTTTATTCTTATCTCTCATTGCTTTTACTTCAGGAGCCACAGTTGATGTGGGGACCATGTGCATATGACCCCACTGTGAACACATTGCATTCTAGTTTTGGGGGCTCTGGCTTTATAGTCATGCTTTGTATTAGTTTTACTTGCCCCATGGTTGGGGGGTGCTGTGTTAATAAATTTTATGTGACCAGCAGGCTAAGTTGTTTGCTGTGGTGCTGTATCACAGCAGTGAAAGGAAGCTCTCCAGGGAGAGCACTCTAGGAGACTGAAGCTCAAGAAATAGCTGCTGTCTTTGAAGCCTTTTGGGAACAGCCTGCTCAAGATTCACTCTAGAGATTGCAGGTGGCATTGCGGAAATGGTGTTTGGAAAACAAGGGAGCAAAAGGAGTCTGTGTAGACGTGTAGGGTGCTCCTGTGTCAGTCAGAAAACCAGACTTCATCACTCAGGTCTTGATACATGTGATCACAGAAGGTCTTTTGAAACAATTCAAGCAGGTACAGACAGAGATAGGTCATGACTTAGTGTGAGAGGGTTTTAGTTACAAACACCAGTTCCCTTTCTAAGCTGTTTCTGAGATGCTGACTAAAGAAACGCATGCTACATGTTCCCCTAGGCCCCAGCTGCAGGGCAGAGGCACCGTTTGTACCATAGTTACTTGTACAAAAGGCAGACTTGCTTTCATTTCCGTGCAATTCACTTGACATTAAGATCAGTTGTTGGCTGGGGAGATCCATGGTCATTTCTGAATTCTCCCAAGGGGTGTGTGTTGTGAGCAGAACCAGTATCCCCAGTGTTCCTAGAGGAATTGGTAGAAATATTTCTAGGAAGGGTGTTTTAATTTGAACAAGCTCTAAGCCTTTCACAATTCTCTTCAACATACCACTCGTCTTGGCTTTCTTTTGTTTCCTGTCTCTGCACAATATCAGGGGATCGCCTCCTTCCAGTTATGGCTTCTGAGCTTACGAGTGTGGGAGCTGCCGTGGTTGCTGCTCAGTGCATTGCACAGGAGAGCAGATTGCAATTCACAGCCCCTGCACCGAGAGGGGATGGGGAGGAGGAAGAAATGTTTTCTTGTCACATCCTTCATGGCTGTGGCTGTGGCAGTGCAGCATGGGTCCAGTGGCAACCAGGGCAGTGCAAAATGCTTAGTCTGCTCTCTCCTGCACCTTGATCAAAGCCTCCTCCTGGGTTCATACACTCACCATGAGAAAGTGTTGTCTGACCTTTCTCCAGCAGTGTTGCCGGCATGTTTGGACAGAGGGGAAGGATGGGCTCTGGTCTGGTAGTGTCTGGCTCCCTAGACATGCTTGCTAAGAACATATATTTAGAGCAGTGGCAGAGCTGTTTAGTTGCCTGCAACTGTTAGACTCAGTCCAAGTTTTAAAAAAAAGTCTTCAGATTTCTAGATTTTTGCGGAACTCTGGGCTGATTTTTTTGGCTTTGAAACATCCCCTTACTGGAGTTTCTGCTCCAAAAGATTTTAAAGACAAGTCAAGTGAAGTTTGGACTTTGCAAGTATTAGCGTTACCTCCTGTTATGCCTTCTGATTACTTCAAATTCCAAACATAATTCAAGGGGCATGTGCCATCTTAGATACAAGGTATCTAAGAGGAAAGGCCAGAAATGGATTTCCCCTCTCAGGATGAGATTTCACAGGGCATGGAGGTGCTGAGTCTATTTTACCTAAGAAATATGAGCAGCTTCTAGAGCTATGTACATGATGAGTGAACAGTGTAATTTATGGATAGCAACATTTTCTGAGCCCATCTTCATCATGCTGCCAATCAGAGCCAGTTGGGTGAGAAATGGGGCTGCAGTTCTGCTGTAGGGAATGTGCTGTGTCTCTGAGCAGCACCGTGTGGCTGGAGGTCCCAGGGCATGGTACAGCTGTGGTTACTCAGGCAGACAGTGATCCCTCCCCCAGCACTGCCCTTGTCTCTCTGCTCCTCAGTGTCCTGTTCTACCCCTTGTTTGCTGTTTTAGTTTGGTTTTTATTTCGTCTTACACTATTTTACTTTATTATTTTTTGGATTTTGCTTCTTCCAACGTACCCATCTCCCTCATTTTTTGTTTGTTTTTTGTTTTAATTCCCGTCATTCCTTTAGACCACCAACCTGGCTCCCACCTCCTCCAGTGCCACTATTTCCTTAGCCAACCCTGAGGTCTCCATACTAAATTACCAATCTGCACTCTACCAGCCCTCAGCGGCATCCATGGCTGCGGTGGCCCAGCGGAGCATGCCCCTGCAGACGGGAACAGCGCAGATCTGTGCCCGGCCAGACCCCTTACAGCAAGCCCTCATCGTCTGCCCACCAGGCTTCCAAGGTAAGTGACAGCCTCACCAGGTCTTGGCCTGCTGCTTTATCCAGATCTTGTTGGAAATGAGCTTTCTCAGTGCAGGTCACATGGCAGAAAAAAGGGCTGGCCTAGTAAATCAGAGCAGTGAGGTTGTTGCAGATGGAAGGGTTTGCGTTGGCAGAGGATCTTGCAGGCACCTCTAACATCCTGAGTTGGAGGCAGCTGGTCTAAAACGATGGGGCAGATACTGAGAAGGGGCTGGGGGAGAATATGTGAGACTTGTCATCCTTTGCCCTGAGCAAAGTTCAAGGCTCTTCTGACATATTTAGGTAAATTGAAAGTTTTCCCACACAATACCAGTAAATCAGTACATGTGTAATGGGTCATACTGTCACTTCTCAGTGACTCTCAGTGCTAAAAAGGGAACTCAGGAGGGTAATGCAACAGGGAGTGTGGTGCTGGTGGAGACGAGGGTTCTCCCCCATAACAGATGCTCATGATCATTTATGAGGACAATTCCCTTAGCTCCAGCCCTGCTGCAAACAGCTCTGCCTGTGTATACTAGTGGTAGGTACTACTGTCAGACAACTTGGGAGATGCTCAGTGTTAACCTCTTGTCCTTCTCTTGACTTGACATGCTGTAGCAATTTGGGAAAACTAGCCAAGTATCTGTAGGAAGTGGTCTAAACAGACCTCGGTTCAGCTGGTGCAGCTTCTGCTCTTCATTTCTACAAGCCTGTCTGTGCATTAGTCTCCAGGCACTTGTTAAATATTCTGCAAGATTACCAAAGCTCTTTTGAACTAGAGAAGTTTAGCTAGACCTCTTCTGCGTAGTTAAAATGCATCTCAAGGGTTTGACTTCAGAAGTGGAGTATGTAAGCCACCATCTTCAGCTTGCTGCCTTGAGAAGGCTCTGAAGTGGAGGAGGCAGCACAGACTGTGCCATGCACTGAGATGCTGGAGAGGGAAGCGTCCTCCAGCTCAGTTAGGCTCATGTGGGGCTCAGTCAGTAGTGATTGGAGTTTGGGGTGTGCTAGGGCTTTTTAAATATGAGTCCCAAGAAACTGTGCGAGAGAAGATCACCTGTCCCCATCAAGGCTGAGGGAGTATGGAGTTCTGGATCCCCATCCCACTTCGGTGTAAAGAGAGCATTCTCACATAGCAGTGGGTTTTGGCTGACAAAGAGCATTTCTTGTTGTTAAACCAGAGAATATGGGGAAGAAAAGCCATTCACTCCCCTCTTTTCCTTTTCTCCCTGTACACACTGTATTGAAATATTTCCTGTGCATTTGAGGTGCCCTAAAAATATGAACTCAGTTAGTCCCTTAGTGCCTTTGGAAATGTCTTTTCTGCACCCTTATACACACGTGTCATGTTTGTGAACATTTGATGGACGTCTTTGGGCCAGGGTAGAACATGTGGCACTCTGACAGCTGATTATTCAGAGGGTCTGAGCACTGCAGTTTAAGTGGACATCAGTGAGTGCCTTTAGGCATCTCTGAAAGCCAGCCCCTGTTCCTGGCGATGCTGCTGGTGGCTTATGCTGTACCTTCTGTGCTGGTGGAACAGGGTTACAAGCCTCGCCTTCGAAGCACGCTGGGTACTCGGTTCGGATGGAGAACGCCGTTCCCATTGTCACTCAGGCTCCTGGGGCCCAGCCTCTTCAGATCCAGCCAGGACTCCTCGCACAGGTAAGCAATTCTAAAGGCACCGAGCTCAGCAGGTAATTGCTATGGTGTTTAGCTCTTGGAGGCTGAGGAGAGAAGCTTTCTCTGAGGGCCTTCTGTGGTGCAGTTCAGAGACTTGGGCAGCTGCACGTGGATCTGCAGCTTTCTCTGAAATGTCAAAATCTCCCCCAGCTCATTGTTCTGCTCAAAGACTATGTCAGAGTTGTGAAAGCCACTGGAAAAACCTTCTTTCCTTCTGCTTTTCTACTGGAATCAGTGGGAAAGCCTCAGAGAAAGCAGTGTCAGGCCTCAGCTGAGAAGAGACCAACAATAACCTTCTTGCATCCTCCTGAACTTGTAATCTTGGGGGTAGTTTGCAGCCAGGAGTTGCATTGAATTCCATGCTGCTGATAAATATCTTTCATGCTTTAGGTTTTCACTGTTCTGTTTTATGAGCTGCACCTCTGCTCTTGAGGTATGAGAGAGATGTAGGAGGCAGAGGCAAGAGCCCCACACTCAAGGAGCTCTCCTTGTCAGCAGTTCTTATTGGCACAATTGTCTGAAATGTTCTCACAGGAAAAGCATGGTTCCTCCTAGAAAAAACCAAACAGGAATGGGTGCTACTGATCACATGCACATCCACAAGGCGTACCCCACCTCCTCAGACCAGAGGAGCAGTTCATTCCTCCTTGTGCTGGCTTCAATGAATCTGCCCCGACTGTTTTTGGACTGGTGCCATGCTGATACCAGACAGGGGGAAAAAAGCCCCTACTATACTTAAGACTAAGTTGTGCAACCTGGAAAAGATGACCAGTTACTAGTTACAAAGGCATGTCTCTGTCTCAGGCTTGTTTGATCTTCCATGCCAGCAGGTTCATATGCAGTCAGGTACCAGCAGACTTCAGGGTTTACGCCTGTGCATTGCACTGCTGGGGTAAGACTGTTGGTGTTATTGCCTTCTTTTGCCAGCTGCCAGTCACACTTATCTGGTGAAGACAGATCAAAATGCAACTTGCAGCTTGTGTGGTTTCCATCAGCTAGTGTGCCCTGCCCCTTCCCAGTAGCAGAGCCTTTGTCAGAGAGCTGTCTGAAACATCAAACCGGTCTCTACTGCAGCCTGTTTTAACAGCTGACATGGGCCACCTCCCTTGTTTGGTAGGAAAGGAGAGCCTAAGAGGCAGGGGAACAAAAGCCATGGCAAAGCAAGGAGAAGTCTGTGCAGGCTCAGTGGCTGGCACCTCTTGCTTGTGCAAGAAGTCAGCCAAGGCAGTGAGCAAAGGAGGTCACAGAGCTTTACATGCCCCCACCATTCTGCCAGGCCTCCTGTGGTGTGCTATTCTTTGGAGCTTGAAGAGGTGAGGGTTGGATCTGAAGCATCTCAAAGACAGCAGGGTCCTGAAAGATCTCAGTACCTCCTGTTCCTTCTTTCTTCTCGTGGTGGTCTCGTTGGGCTCTATGCAAGTGAGGAGTGCTTGGTAGTAAAGCTCCTCCTGAGCACCCTCCTGCCCACAGGTTACCAATAGCAGTGCTGCCTCTGAACACCCACTTCATGGGCTCCTCCTTTCATACTTTCTACTGACGCTTCATTCGCTGTCACTTCCAAAGGGGAATTCTGGCTGTTTCTGCAAAACAGAAACATGCCACTTGCATAGATTTTTAATTTTTGATGTAATCCAAGAGCGGCAGTGTGCCTGTTGCTGTGCCTGTTTGTCTCGCGCGATGAGAAATGCGAGCTGTCTCTGATGGCAGGGCGCTCTGATTGATGCCGGTGGCATCTGGTGTCCATGGGCCTCGCTCGGTTCGGGCTGAGCAGCTGGTCTGATAAACAAATCTGTACCCAATTCCAGTTTTTCTGAATGGAAAAACACAGCTTCTTTGTGATGCATTGTAGTCACATCTGATCTCGGCGGCTGCGTGTCTCTCTCCCAGCAGAGAGCTGTTCCTCTCATGCACAGCTGCTTATCTAATGCTCTTCAGCCTGGGCCGTGTGACTGCTGCGACTGCAAGAGGGACTGGCCCCAGCAGAGAGTGCAGCACCTCCAGAGCCCACTTCTGTCTGTCCCCTGCTTTATTTGTCCCACTGATCAGGCATGGTGCTGCTCCTTGCTCTCCCAGAGCTGTGTAGTGCCATCAGGCTTTCTCCCCTGTCCAGCACATGGCACAGGTTTCTGTACTTGCCCTCCTCAGGATGCCTGTGGCTGGTAAAGCCTTACTGCATCTCAGTGCAGGTGGCATCGGGTTCTTCCTGAGCATTTTGTGCAAGACCAGGTGTCCCGGACAAGGGATCCAGGGCAGAGGCACTGACAGAGCTTGAGCATCATCTCTGGCAGCTGTGTGTCTGCAGCCTGTGGCATGGAGCTAGGCAGTGCAAGACAGAGCAAGCAGGCTGCAAGATGCAGGGTCAGTGGCTAAAGTAACTTGGTTGTAACTTCTCTGGGTCTCTTTTCACCCTCTCAAGCAAGTGTGGTCCACATACTGTATGCACAGAGGCCAGTGAAAGGAGACTGATCCTGTCTTTACTAATACCTCACTGCGGCTTCAGATCTCAAAAGAGGCAAAGCTGTACAGTTTTCTGGCAGGCTTCCATGGTGTGACCCAGAACTGTCCCCTTGTCCTTGAATAACACCCTGGATTCTGGATTTTCTCTCCTTTTAACTCCTTCCCAACAACACTTCCCACAGAGATCCTGCCACTGGCTTTCAAAACAAACACGTTATTCCATTAGTTGTTTCTGCTCTATATCCGGAGCACGAGCTCGGTCACACCAGGGGACCTACCAGCTCCTGAGGACAAGGGCCAGAGCATTGCTCCACCACTCCAGCAAAATTTTGTAGTAATGCACTAACTGGGACCAGGCTGCCGCTGCCAGCACAAGCCTTCCATGTGTAAGCACAGCACACTGTGCTGGTGGATCAGCCTAGACAAGTCTTATCTGCAGATTAAATGATTCAGTGGTCCTTACCTAATAAGTGAGGAATTTGTGCCTAGGCCCTGACACTGCATCTAAATTTATGCACTGCAGTTGGACAAGGAGCTTAGATTTGTTCCATTCCCTTCCTGAAAAGGGAGGAAGCAGTTTTGTCTGCAAGTAAATCCAGGTAGTCCCCTGGGATTGACTGCAACAGTAGTTTAGTCTCCTCTTTTAAAGCAAAGCTGAGGTAAAAAAAAAAAGAGAATAATAAGAAGGCTTTTTTCCTCCCTGATCTTTTTGTGCCTTTGCCTTGTCCTTTTGCCTGCTCCAAGCAGCACCAGTCCATGGTTGTGGCTCCCTAGATGAAGGGCTCTCAGGAGCCTTGTGACTCTCCATCCTTTGCAGATGTTGCTGAGAGGCCTCACTATAGCAGCCTTGATCCTTGTGAGGATAGGGAAGGGGATAAATGCATGCCTGGAGGAAGCCTCCCCTCAAATTTAGCCTCCTTGGAGCAGTGAGATAACACAACACAGGTCCAGTACAGTAGTGCAGGTTAGGACTAAGGTGGGCTGCAGCTCATACCCCTGAGTTCCTCAGCCCAGCAGCGAAAAGCTGCCAGAGCCACGTTCAGGCAGCACATAGCAAAGAAAGTTTCCCAAGTTCTAAAAACAACCATCTGACTTGTGTGGAGTCACTGGAGCAGGACAACCTGAGTCATGCCTGTGGCAGCACAGCTGGAGGGGTGATTGCATAGCAGAATGATGGCTCAACTCACAGGCAGAGATTTTCCTCCCTCTAAGAGGGGGGGTAAAAGCTGCAGAACACGTGGAGAGGACAGGCATGCAATGTGTAGCTGTGCATTATTTGAGAAAGTAAGCTGGCTGTAGAAAGGGGAAATTAACAATGGAGCCAGTAGTGCCCAGATGATCTAGGGATCCAAAATTAGACGGTGCTAAAAAATTTGATGTTTGGGTTGAAATGCCAACAAGTTTTGATCCCTTCCATTCCCAGTTTAACCTAAAACACAGCTGCTGCTTTGTATGGCAGGGATTTTTTTGCCCCCTCCTTTGCATTCTCTATATTAATAACTATTCCTGCTTTTGCTGTGGTTTCCTAACAGTGTTCGTCATCTGTGACTGAAAGGTGGTAAGAGCTATGTAGTACGACCATGATCATTATTAGGGGCCCCAGCTGAGCATGGACCATCGCTTGTGTTCCGTGCTTGATGCCTTTTGTTAAGAAATTGCTTTCCCTCTGTCTGACAGCAAGCATGGCCCAGTGGCACTCAGCAGATCCTGCTCCCTCCCGCCTGGCAGCAGCTGACCGGGGTGGCCACCCACACTTCTGTCCAGCACGCGACCGTCATCCCAGAGTCCATGGCAGGCACCCAACCGCTGGCAGACTGGAGGTAAACTGGAGGTGTTTGGAGGTGCCCTAAAGTACCCACAGGTGCTGGAGGAGGCATGAGGGCTGGGGTCTTGTGAGGCTACAGGGCTGAGAGGAGAAGGGCTGCAGCCTGTGATCCCACTGTCTGAGAGCTATGGGAGACTTCTCTGCTCCATGCCCTCGGAGTGGAATGCTGTGCCCACACCACTCCTTCAGTCTGTTCCCTGGGGAAAACGCTCCATCCTGGGAGTCCAGCAGGCCCTGGAGGAGAGGGCACCTCGGTGACGGGCGGTGGGAGGCTGTGGAAGAGCCTGCTGAGGAGCCGCCGGTTGCATTCTAAACGTGTGCCTGTGTCCCCGCTGTGCAGGAACACGCACGCCCACGGCAGCCACTACAACCCCATCATGCAGCAGCCCACGCTGCTGGCCAGCCACGTGGCCCTGCCCGCCGCCCAGCCCGTCAACGTGGGCGTCGCTCACGTCATGCGCCAGCCGCCCGCCGCCACCTCCGCCAGGAAGAGCAAGCAGCACCAGTCAGCTCCACGGTGAGTGCCGGGGGCTCCCCGCCTGGGCGCTTCCGACTGCGGCCCCGCCACGCCGGCGTGCTGGTGAGGGAGGTGCTCGCTGACGCCTGTGGGGGATTAGATCACACATTTTGTGATGGGGCTCTTCGCTGCCTCATCTCTTCGGTACCCAGGAGGTAGTCAGGTGTGTTATATACACAATGAGCATCGTTTTGTGTGGGAGTTAGTGGCGGGAGAAGATGCAGGATGGGAGGCTCAGGCCCTGTTCATACAGTTTGTTACGCTGCTGCAGTTACCCGAGGCCCTGTAGTCACCACGATTTAAAAATGTAACCATATTCTCAGGTCGGTGTGGCACAGTGCCCAGTTGCCACACCTTTTCTTCCCACATCATCTGGAAGAAACATTGCTGAGGTGCAGTGTTTGCACCTTGAGGGGGCTGCATCTTCAGGAACATGTGCCTGATGTGCGCACACAAGATCTGCCCTTTCAAAAGCAATGGGGTGATGACCAGTCTCCTGAGCTTTATGGCCACGTGGAGTGGAGGAGTGGGGTGGCTTTAGGCCACCTGAGCTCTCTAGCTTCTAACATAGATCATTAGCCCCTGTCTTCAACAGTCCACACCAGCAACAGATACCCATTATTATATCCTGGCCTTATTATAATCATGGCAGCATAAAACAGGGAGCATTTTATAAGGATATCTCATACTGGGCAGTCTAGAATCTGTCATCTCTTGGTAGGACCATTTGGCTCTGGAAGGAGGAGTCTGGGGTTTCTTGCACAGCTCAGATTGTAGGATCGTTGCAGTGCCTGTCACAGCACTGTAGTCTTGTTTAGAGGACAAGGCTGTTCAAGGTGTATGCACAGTTTTTCTGGAGAAGGTCCTTTGGGCTGTGCAACTATCACACTTCTTTTTTAAATGAAAAAACCACAAAACAGTGAAGGGGAGAGAACCAAAAGGGGTCACCACTTGTGCAGTGGCAAAAACTTGAGCTTGTGGCTTTCCTGGGTGACTGGACTGGGGCCAGAGGGGCTTTGAGTTTACAACCAGTTTGACTCAAGTTAAGAGGCCACTATTTAAATCCTTCCCATTTATCTGGTCTCTAATGTTGGATTTACTTTGGGTGGGCTCCAGCTGTCTTAGTCTATTCATAACACAGAGAGGCAGCTCTGTCCCCAGCAAGCCAGCAAAAGAGAGTGCCTGTTGCAGCCAGTGTGCCTGTGCAGGGTCTCCCCTCTCCCGTCACTTCTAGGGCAGGGTGGTGGTGTTCAGGAGGAATGGGGCACTCTCCCATCAAACGGTTTCTACGAATTCATTGACTGTGACTCTTTTTGTGCCAAATGAGGAACCATGCTCCTTTTCGAGAGGAGGGTACTCCACGCTGCTCATTGGTATTCAAAAACCACTTTGAATGCTACTGTGCAGCCATTTGTTATGCAAAAGAGCCTGTGTAAGTTGGTGTAGTGTGATATACTGCCAGGGTGACTTCCTTTTGATGGATGCCACCTATTCCTTTTGTTAGCTTTCAGGCCAGGCTGAACACGCAGCCCAGGCCCCACTGTAGAACAAAACCAGAACTTTAAGGTTTTCTTCCTTTTTGAATCTCCAGATGTTCTGCAGTAGCAAAAAGAAACACAACCAAGAAAGGAAGTGTGGGAAATGAGTGAAATGGGCTTCAGTCAGTGTGCTTTGGTAAATAACCCCATCTGTAGACCCACACTGCACTGTTTGGCAGATAGGGGTGTGTTTGGATCCCTGATCCAAGTGGGCCTTTTCCAACTGGTCAGGCGGGTAAGCTGAAATAGGAAAACTGGGAATGTTTCTTTACTGTATAATAAATCTATTGTGTATTTCTTCCTGATTTATATATGTTGTATGCTGCTTCACATGGGAATGAAATAAAACTGAGTATATGTCCTCCCATCTGCCTGCTTTCATCCATGGGACATCACATCCTAGAGGATAAAGTCTGGAGCAGGAAAGTTCATTGAAAAAGATTCTTAAACAGCAATTCATTTCTGTTTAAAAAGAGCAGTTTTTCTGATAAGTGATTGTTGTTTTCCACAACAAATTCTAATTTTAGCTCTAGTTTTTTTTCTGGCCAAAAAATATCTGGTCACGATGCATCCATGCAGGATACAGGAGAAAGGGATTATCATTTGGGTGGCTCTTCCTCCTGTGTCAGCCGTGCTGTGCCTGCCTTTGTTCTGTATGTCTGGGTGGAGTGACTGGCCTTCACCCTCCCAGTGCAAACTCCTGAGAGGCAGCATTTCTCATATGGAAATTTCTAGGGGAAACAAATTTAAATTTTTTTACTAAAAGAAACTACTTTTCAGCCAATTATATGAGTAAGTCATGCAAGGCACTGTCTTCTTTGAAGAAGTGACTCTGCCAATTTTGCAGTTTTCCCAGACTCCATAACCCAGTGCTACTGAATCAGAGACCAGGACTCACAAACCATGGCAACGGGCGACTTAAGCATACAGAGTTTTAACCAACTAACACTTCTTCCCCTTTCCAGAAATGCATCCACCTATGAAGTTTCATCCTCTCAGTCCATCAGCTCGCCCCAGCGGTCAAAACGAGTGAAGGAGAACACCCCTCCCCGCTGTGCCATGGTGCACAACAGCCCTGCCTGCAGCACCTCGGTCACGTGCGGCTGGGGCGACGTGGCCACGAGCAGCACGCGGGAGCGGCAGCGGCAGACGATCGTCATCCCCGACACCCCCAGCCCCGCCGTCAGCGTCATCACCATCAGCAGCGACACGGATGAAGAGGAAGAGCAGAAGCATGCACCCACCAGGTGAGCAGGAGTTCTCTGCTCTTCTCTGGCTGCAGGAGAAGGAGTGAGGGGCGTAGAAGGGTTGGAGTTGCAGGTTGTAGGGTTCCAGGAGGTACGTTTGGGTCTCAGCAGCCTGGTTGTCTTTGATTTGTGAGGAAAATTACCAGCTGAGGACTCTACAGATTCAGGTGCTGCTCCCTTCTGTGCTTTACATTTGCTGTGTGACCTTGGAGAAGTGTAGTAGTCTTTTCCATACCATGGTCTCTCATCTGTAAGAGGAAAGAACAGTTTTCTCTATCTCCTTTTTGTGGAAAGGAGACTTTAGATAGTGGTGATGAGCCTCTGTAAGTGAGACATATATTTAAAACGAAGACAGAAAGAAGGGCTTGGAAGGAAGGGACCTTAAATTTGCCTTTTCTCTTTCTAAGTGATCCAGGCATCTGTAAAGAGCATTAAATGACATCTTCCATATGTAATACTTTTCTTTAAAAAGCTCTCAAAAACAATGGTTCTGTCATAAACACTCAACAATGATAAATATATTGCAAGAGGTTTGCTCAGTCTGGATTATGTTGCCAAAATATCCTTGAACTATCATAAAAGTGGCAGAAACCACTTTTTGTCTGACACTGCAGAGAGGCATAGATGAGGCTAGAAAGTGGTGGCTGAGTTTGCTCCTCAGAGACTTAACTTATCCAAGTGAGCAGCGTGGCCCAGGACTGCTGCCACTGCTGATCATCCCTTGTGGATCAGAAAGGACTTAATTTTCTAGGACTGTCCTTTCAGCACCTTTCATCACATGCAAGTGCTCTGGGTTTCCCATCTGATGCCAGTCACAAGACATCGCTTTGCTTTGTAAGATGTAGAGAAGTAGCTTTGCAAACAGCTGAATAATTATACCATCTCTATATTGGTAACTCAGGTAGGAAACTTTTAACCTTATCCTTCCAGTGTTGTCAAGAGATTATTATTTTTCACTTACTTAGAACACACTCCATGGCAGATTTTCCTTTAATCACCAAAGATACCTCTCTGTGTCTCTGCATCTTTGCAGCCTGGTGGTAAGTGAAGCCTGCAAATGTGCACAGAACAGACGAGACACATTTGGCCTTCAGGAGCTAAAAATCTGTAAAGAAAAGCCATATGATTCAGGCATCCAGGCTGGAATTTCAGCATGCCTCCCAACAGCCACTGCTGCTTTCCATTCCTCTCTCCATGCTAGTGAACTCCACCGGGCAGCAAGAGCTTAGTGCCTCTCAGAGTCAGCCTTGCCATGAATGCAGTGGTTCACAGGACAGCCTAACCTATTTCACTTTAAAAATAAAAAAAATTTAAAATTTCTACAACATCCCTTACTTAGATGGGGGTAGAAAGCATGTTTCCAGGAGGAGTTGCATGAAGACCAGTGTGAAAGTCAGGGGGACTATAAATAAGAAGCCCCTTCTTCCAGGGCTCTTGTGGGAAAGGAAGGGCAAGACAAAAGAGATGGTGAAAACTCAGGGGTCGTGGGAGCTCTTTTAAAGCATGTTTACCCACAGTGCTGATCCCAGACTTCAGAACATTATGTGCAAATCCTTAAACTTACCATCTGGGTGTCATTCTTGGGTCCAGAGAGGGGTGAAGTAAAGAGCTGGGATACTGTAGCCACTTCAGCCAGTGGTTGTCTCCTCTGCTTCAACTTCACTGCCATCTGACCAGTTTCTTCACTCAGCACCTCTCCAGGAAGACAGGCAGAACAAAGTTTAGGAGCATGTCTGGAAATCGAGTTGGGAGTTTGAAGTATTAAAAGATTTGGGTCTGCCGAAGGGCTTGGAAAGTTGTCCTGGGAGCCAGACTTACATAAACAAACTGGCTTTGATATGACTAAAGCATATTCCGGACACGTTCCTGCCTGGGATCAGATCCCTGGCTACTTTTTGTATCCATATGGCATATCTATAGAGTGCCAGGGTGCCAGCATTCCAGAAAGGCCAGAGCTTAAGAGCTAGATTTAACTTCTGAGCCACGTAGAGACCTTTTGCATGGACACGAGTGAGTTAAATTGCCTGTGCAGATGTAACCAGAGCAAATAGAGAATTAGAGGCAGAGACACAGGTGGAAAACAGCGTGGCCAGAATGAGAATTTTTTGGTGAAAGTCTCCAGGAGAGCAAAATCAATTTGCTCAGTACCTTTTGACGTGGGTAGATGTTAAGACTGGATTCTCAGCTGGAGTGAGAGTGTAGCTTCCAGTCAAGGAGCTGTATCAGCATTTAATGCCAGTGGACTTTGTCCCTGATGAAGTCTTTCTCATTCAAAATTTGTCTCATTCAGGGAAGTGCCTGTAAGTTTTCTTACTTGCCTGTTTTATTGGCTCCAAGAAAAATGGGAGTGACAGTGAAGTATGTGCTTACTGTAATCAGTGCCGAAAGGTTCAGGATCCAAGTTGAAAATGGAACCATGCAAAGAATGCATTGTCTGGCTCATATATGCAAATATTACCATATTGGGCAATAGCTGTGGTGTGGGGGTGAAAAATAAGGAATCACTTGAAACGTGCTATTTTTCACATCCTAGAAACATTAGCTTTTTCTAGGTTAGAATATAGAAATCATAGGGCATTTGACAGATCAAAGGTAGTTGCCTGATCACATCTTACTGATAACAGTGGTAACTTTGCATTAACTTCGCTGTCATTGAATCAGCTCCTCAATTTGCTACAGCACTTCTTTCTTTTACTTCTTACAGGGCTAGAAATTGCCCTGTGACCTGTGAGACTAAAAATGTTTATTTTATTGATTCCTCAGTGAAGAGAGATTGGTTGTGAGAAGTAGATCCTTTGGTGGTGTAAGAGTTTCGTCAGTCTCAGTTTAAGAAGTACTGGTAATGTTGGTAAAAATTGATACTGCTGATGCAGTAAAGGAGCCCTACAACTTGGATTTGCTCCGAAAGGAAAGCCTTTCTGCAATACCAGAGCAGCAGGGAGAGCTTTTCTCATACAGGGAATGCACATTTTTTATTGGTGAAAGAAAAATCTGAAAAATTGATTGTGATGTGAGTAGAATTTTCCTTTTCCTACTGAAGGGTAGGAAGTGTTATGTTATGTGTTTATGAAATACCAGCTGATCAGGAAGGCAGGGCAGCACATTGCTCGTTTTGCACTGTTGATGAAGGTAGTTTGGTGTAACCTTTATAAAATCAATAGTCATCTGAAAATGTTGGGCTCCTGTTGGGTAGAGGTGCTGGGGAGGTGGCGTGAGATGAGCTCTGGAGGACCTGCTCGGTGGAGCCTTGTCAAAGGGGGCCATCTACTGGGCCCCAGCCCTGTGCCTAAGGCACAGTCACCGAGGAGGAGCCTCAGCTACAGTTCAGCAGGGCCCATCCTCAGAGAGATGGCCAGAGATTTTGCAGGGGGCAAATTCCTGATTAGAAAAGTAAGTTCATCAAAACCAAGGCTTTTTTGCTGGCTACATTGAGGTTTTTGTAGTAATACCCTCGACACAGTGAAATCTGGAAGAGCTTCAAAGCTGCAAAAGGTTTTGACCTTTGTTTAAGGGAAGAAAGTGTCAGGGAATTAACTAACTAAGGAGAAGACTTCTCTTTTCTGGTTTAATGGAGGGTTTTGTTTCTTCAAAATATAGGTAAATAATAGGAAAATAAAATTGAAATGGTCAAAATAAAAAGGGAACCTTTTTACCAAATGGAACCATTTTTACCTGGATTCTGCTGCTCACAAACTTTTGCATGTGATATTTTGTCCTATAGAACAGCAGGGGGGAAAATTGCTTATAAAGAGCATTATATGAACAGGAAACTATTTTGTCACCCTGTTTGTTTCATGAGCTTGTACACTCTCAGCGTCCTTTACAGGGAGATTTCATCGGGCAGAGAGACTTCCAGTGCTGTGCTGTAAGGTAATAACCCCGTGACTTACTCTTGAATAGGAGGTACTAGGTCTAACTGTTACTTGTAAAGCAGTGTAAAGAGAGCGAGACAGAAAGTAGATTGATATTTCTTTTTTAAAATTTATTCCTTTTTAGCTTCTCTACTTGCTCTTGCAAGGAAGTCTAGTGGACAGAGCAGCTGACTGATAGTGCAAGTGCAGTCGCAGTGGTTGGAGCACACAGTGAGTAGCACGTGGTAGGGGTTACGTACTACCCAGCATGCAGCTTCACCTGCTGCACTGGTTTAAATTTAAATCCTCCCTTGATTAAACATTTCTAAAGCTTAGAAGTGGAGAGAAATAAAGCAAGAGCTGAGACATAGAGCAGAGAGGCACAAAGGCACCTTGGAATTGTGGTGGGGAGAGAGAGCATGCAAGGTCCTGGGGAGGGATGCACTGGGCTGCACTGGTGGTCCAGTTAGGGACGTTTCTGCATCCATGCATTGCAGAGCATGGCAGGAGGAAGGGATGGAAGGAAGGGCAGTGGACATGACTGTTGTGATGTGCCTAGATGACTTCCTCTCCAAGCAATGAGTGCAGCAGCCAAGGAAAACATGACTCTCCTTGAAACAATACAGTGGTGGCCTTCAGCTGGGTGGCTTTGGGGATGCTTCCAAAGAGGCAGGAGAGCCCCTCAGTTCCCCACTACCTGTGCTGGTGTCATAGGTAACATCTCTCCACCTTGGTTTTCCATGGCTTCCTGACATTTATCACTGTCTCTCTGGGCAAGGCAGACTGACCACTGCTGTTGTGTTGGCACGTTGAGGAACTGCCTCATTGACCATGTTCACTGGCACAAAATCTTTGCAGCGTTGTGGGGTTTTCCCTCTTAAGATGGGAAACTCTGTGGTGTAGTCTCTCTGTGAGTCTCGGCTCTATAACAGAGCGTAAGCTGGTGTGGGTTGTTACTCACCTTGTTCATGTCATGCAGTGGTGGTGGAGCCCACTTCAGAAGCCTTACACACAGAAATTGCTGGCAGGCACAAACCAGGTGTTTTTGTCAACTTGCTGATGTGCACATGTGAGGGGCAAAACACCATTTGTAATTCTCTTTTGACATCTAGCCTATTGTGGCTGTGTTCTGCTGTGCATAGTAATGCACTGACTCTGCATAGCAATACACTGACTAACCACAGTCATTTGGTAAAAAGATTGCTGCCTTCCATCTCCAGAAGACACCGACCTGCAGCTAATACTTAAAATTACAGAGATAGACAGTAGCTCTGTCAGCAGACCTTCAGCAGCAGGACCTTTACAACTTGCTAAGCAATTCAGTTTATATGACTTAAATAGCAACGACACATGCTGTATAGCCTAATAAAATGGCCTCAGTGTAGTACTTGATAAATATTTCTTACCATCACAAATTCACAAAGAAGGTGAGAGCAGATTAACAGGTCAGGATGGAGGCTGAGCTGAAGAGAGGGGGCACGTTCCCAACACTGAGCTATGCATGGCATAAGATTTCAACATGAGGAGAGTGATTGCAGTTGTGGTGTGAGTTTTTGTTGGCTGACTCCATGCTTTCCTAGAATAGGTGGATTATTCTGAAGCAGCAACCTAAAAGGCTTACATGTTATTAAGTTTTCAGAGACCTGGAACAGAGTTTTTGCAATGTGAGGTAAAGCTAACATGCCCTGGTGTATATGCATACCAGTTCAAAGGCACAGTTGTGCGACGGCTGCCTTCATCCTCCAGGCCGGAAGGCCAAGCTGGTGACCTTGAGAGCTAAAAGACTGTTGCTACAGTGTCAGCAGCACTGAAAGGTTTTGTAGCTCTTGGAGTGAACCACGCACTGAAGAATTGCTCCCACTAGACACCATTTGGTTTTTCTGTGATTCTGCTGTAACTCGAGGTATTCAGGGAAAAAAAGATCTGTTCCTGCAACGCTGCCACATACCAAGCTTTTGGGCTGGGCCTTCAGCAAGTGAAAATCATCTCAAGTTGCATTGTTACAGGAGTTGTTGTCTCCTTGTCCTTGGCTATTGAGGTGGATTCAGCATTGTTTTAACACCTAGTTCAGCATCTTCTTTTTCTGAATTTCCTCTCACTTTTTGTTCTCAACATCTGCCTTTCAGCACCTTGCCATTAACAGTATCTCAGATGACCACCTTAGTTTCTTGCCGGGTGCCTGTGCACAGACTGCCTTCCTTCCCTTTCCTTTATCAGACTTCTCCTTGCTGGAGGGAATAGGGACCCACATCCATCTCTGCTGTGCACTCACGAAGGTTATGTGATGAGAGCCATCTCCAAAACCCACTTCTACTTAAAAGGCATGGTCATGCTCTGTGTCTGCACAATGGACAGACAGGAATTGGTTTGGGTCCAAGTTTGGGGATAAGCTCTTTAGGACCAGGTGGGAAGGGGATACTACTCACAAACTAATAATAAATGTACAAAGCAATGCTTATTTTATCTGCTGTTCCGAAAAGGAGGACACAAACCCTGGCAGTAAGGGTTAAAAAGCCTTCCTGGCTCAGTGTTTTTCATTCTGTGTAGATGGATTCACTGCCACTTCACCAATCTTCCCCCGTCCCTCCTCTGGAGAATTAAAATATACCTCCCCACATAATGCAGGCAGGCACACGAGCTGACCAGGAACACAGAGCGACTTCCCGAACTGCTAAATCACATTTGCTGCCGCTTCTGTGCATGCAGGAGGGAAAGCAATTACCAGGCTTGGAGAGAGCTTAATAGGAAGGGGGCAAGACTTTTAATAGTATTTTTCTGTGTAAGCACAAACATCCCCAAAAGCTGTGGCTGAGTTATAGGAATACAGTAAGCTTGCTGAGTAGGCAAGTGCTGTGTCAACAGGTAAAAGCTCTCAGTCCTGATAGTTTGTGAGCAGGGAAGGCGATCCATCAGCCTGGGCCTCACGCAGATAACTCCTGGGTTACTGAGAGGTGGGACGAGCAGCTGAGTGAGTCCTTAGAGGGAGCTGGAAAGAGGCAAGCTGCTGGCTAGCAAGAAGACTCTGAGTAGGGGGAATGCTAACTGCTGGGCTGAATTTTCAAACGCCTCCATTTTGGATTAAAGTGTATCTTTAAGCTGTATGATTTTCAGCATGAGTTGGGCCTTTGATGTTTTTGAAATTCCCGCCCTTCATCTCTGGGGCAGGCTCTGATACAGCAGGTGCTGAGCTCTTGGCACGTGTGATTAGACCAAACTGACTTCTCTGCCTGCTGTAACATTAACCACAGTTGTTACCTTTCCTAGAGACAGAAATCCAGCTGCTTACAGTGGGACTCCTCATGTACTTGAAATGATGCAGCCTGCTGAATCGAGAGGCTGATCGCTTGGGCCCTAATCCTGCAAATATTTACCCATGGGCTTTAACTCTGTTACGGGAATAGTCCAGTTGACTTTGGGAGATGACATGTATTAGCAGTGCTGAGCACTTGCATAAGGCCTGGCAGGACCATAGCTCTGGTGCTTTTCAGATTCCCATCCATGAAATGAGTTACTACCCTGATATGGTCCCTTTCTCTGGAAGGGTTTGGGGTCACTTATTTATTTAACCAAACAGTTATACTTGAATTTTTTATTGTAGCCAAGGAGCTTTAGCACTTTGAAGGAGAAGACTTCCCAGGGTACCTGCTTTGACAAGCCCTCAATCAAACTGGTGAAAAATATGCCCAAACTAAAACAATAAATTGCACAGATTACACAGAAAATTACCCGTCCAGTTCTACAGCTCAGCCTTCTCATGTCAATTGTCAGCTGAGAGCAAGTATTTCCAGTTCAGCAGCTCAGCCACTTAGATCAGGAAGGGACTGTAAAAGAACAGTTAGACCTTACCAGTTGTCAGAAAACTCTTTAGTGACTTGATTTTTCTTTATAAAATGTAATAACTGTCAGAGATAAAGAATATATCTCTCTTCCCAACTGGCAGCCAAGGGTAGCTGCAAAGGGCAAGCAGCGTGGATACTCATAAATGTGTGATTACAGGCCTTCCTACTGATGGAGAGGGGAATATTGATGCAATATTAGTCATTTTTATTGGCTTAATATTCTTCTTTCGTAGCAGCATATCCAAACTGCAACATCTTTCTTTACACATAGTCATTGTCCATCTAAGATACTCTGCTGCTCTTTCCATTTCTAATCCAGTGCTCTCCAGCTCCTCATGAAAAGCCAGAATATGAGGGTTTGCTGTTGTACATTTTCCTTTTTCATCCATCCCTGCCCCTGGAAGGATTGCTTTCCAACTGCTGTGCAATAGCTCCCTCTCCTTCTCTATCATGTGCCCTGTTTCAACTGACAATCTTTTAGGATGGCAGGGGCCTCTCAAGTTGTGTTTTTCACTGTGAGTAGAACAACATGGTCTTTTGTCCTCCTCGGGGCACACCAGGATCCTGTGATGATAGCCCAGGGAAAATCTGTGTGATGAGAACTTGTTTGTGAATGCAGCACCCCAAGCTGTTCTTTAAAGGGAAAAGAAAATAATTTTTCAACTCCGATGCATGGTGAGTTGCAGTTTGTGAATGCTGGCAGAGAGACTTTGGGATGGGCAAGGTGAAGGGAACCCACCAGTGCTCCTTTAGAACTGCGAAAAATAAATAAGGCAAACAATGTCCTTGGAAGGAAACTGTTATCAGTGTCTCCTCCACCTTTCTTTGGGCAAGAAGAGATGCTGAGACCAGGGGAAAAACAGCTCTGTCACAGACTTGAGACCAGATTAATCAGCTGTTCCCTGGACTGGACTGGACTGGACTAGCCAGACTGAGAGAACAGAGAGGACACTCCATGGGAAAGAGATCTCTCTGCACACTCATGAAGTTAAGATGCCTTTTTCTCCATGGCATTTCTGTTCCTGTTGGGGCTGTTTCCACCATTAAGCCTAATTACTTAGCTTTTTATGTGCTATCCATTTCTTTTCATCATTTTAAAAACTTCAGTTGCCATAACAACATAATGCAATCAGTGAAACATAACAGCTATTTTCTGTAGTCAAGGTCTGCGCACTGTCAAGGATGTGAGCCATTTAAGCAAATCTTCACCATCCCCCTTCCTCCCTCCTCTTTCTCACTCTCTCTTTTTCTCCCTAAGCAAGCTCATAACAGGAAGGAGAAACCATGAGGAATAATTAGACACAATAGCAGAGCAAATCCCAATCGTACTCATGCAGTCTAGTCTAATGAACTTCCAGCACTAATCTTGGAAGTGTTGATGTTCCTTTTTAATCACTTTTTTGATGTCATAGATTAGTTGCAGCAGGACCTTGATAATCTACACTAGAGTCAGGAGACCCAGAGCCTGTTCAGAGAAAGGAAAGAAAATCAAAAGCATTGCATACTTTGCTCATTTCTTTGTAATTTGTTCCTTATTTTCAAATGCTTCTTGAGAATATGTCCATTGTACCATATTAGTAAATAGAATTGTGTGTGTTTTGTAGATTCATGGAATTTAAGCATGAAAAGTCATAGCATCTATTATTAAATCATTGCTGAAAGGCTGGGAGAAACCGCCACGTTCTTGTGTGGGTGGTGAGACTTGCAACAAAGCATAGTATAACTGCTGGGCTTCTACTGCACACATACATAAAAAGCAGTCTGAAAATAAATCTGGCAGTCTGGTTCAGTGCTATTCTAAGCAGTGTGAATATAAGATCTATCCACAATGTCTTACTCACTCCTTGACCTCCATGAAGGCTTTCCTGGAATAGTAACGAGGGAGTTTTGAAGCCCGGGATTTGGCTTAAGGAGCCTCTCTCCGGCGGAGGACTGAAGGCCGTGCTTTGTCCTTACAGACCTTGTCTGCTGCGGGCAGAGCTTTCTGATGGCGTCAGGTTGATCATTGTCCGTTCACTCTTTCCACTTGCCTGCTTGTGTTGCAGCACCTTGTCCAAGCAAAGGAAGAATGTCATCAGCTGTGTCACCGTGCATGACTCCCCCTACTCCGATTCCTCCAGCAACAACAGCCCTTACGCCGTGCAACATCGCACAGGGCAGAATAATGGGAACAGCTACGACACCAAAGGGGTTCCAGAGACTCACTGCAGTGGGAACCCCCGAACGATCATCGTGCCACCACTGAAAACCCAGGCCAGTGAGGTGTTGGTAGAGTGCGATAGCCTGGCACCAGGTAAATTGCACCTCTTCCGTCAAGAAAATTAGTAAGAAATAAATGATTTATCTTGGAAGAATCTCATTGTTCAGTTTCATTTTGTTTGGTTGATTGGTTTGTTTTCCAAAGAAGGTGTGCTCCTGCACTTCTCTCAGTGACACATCTGTTCTTGGTAGCCATATTGCATTAATTATGTGCCGTGGTTCACTCAGGAGTCATGGGGCAAGTGTCGGTCCCAGTTAGTTCTGTACAAACCCAAGAACAGAATGCAGCCTTTAGCTCAACATTTGACATGAAAGGCACCCAAATGCAAGTGTGAACCTTTGCTGCCTTGCCTTTCTATAGGCTTACTTTAAAATGGGTAAGAGATTGAAAACACATGTGAATTTTCATCCAAACTTGTTGACATTTCTGGGAAGAACATCTCCCCAGGACCTTCATTGTGGACTGACGAGGTTTGCTCATCCAGAACCTCTGCAATGCTAGATAGTACTATGTGTTGAAAAGGGCTTTATGGTGGAAGTCTGGCCCGAAGCAGTTGCCTTTGAGCTACTTGGCAGTCCTTGCTTTGGACGTGCTGCTGGTGAACACAAAGGCTCAAAGGGTGAGCTCCCCACCAGCTCCTTCTCCCTCCCTTCCCGCTCACCTGACGTTAGGCAAGCCAGGGCTTTTTTAGGCTGTGCACACCATACTTTCCTTCCTCTCCTTGGGATTTGTACCTACATTGTACAGTTCTGCTGGCAGAACATTGTCTCATGGTTCTGAAGGATCTATAAAGCTTGCTCCAGACCTGCTTTGGGTGCAGTTAATCAGGTCCGTTTGTCTGCCTCTAGGATGACAGGCTGGTCGTGTATATCAAGCCCTGCTGAAGTATTCTGTTAATTGAGAGAAAGAGTTTTCTTAACCTGCTTCTGTTGTATGTCTCCTCCCAAAAGCCGCTCTGGAGGAGACTCGGTGAGGAAAAGGTAGGGTGAGCAATTAAAGAATGTCATGTAAGCTACAAATGTGTTTCCTTTCCTGGCACAGTCACCACCAGTCACCACTCATCCTCCTACAAGTCCAAGTCCTCCAGCACCGTGACCTCCACCAGCGGTCACTCTTCAGGGAGCTCGTCTGGAGCCGTTGCCTATAGGCAGCAGCGACCAGGAGCACATTTCCAGCAGCAGCAGCCTCTTAATCTAAGTCAGGTAAGTCAACTGAAACTGATTTTGGTGGTGCATCATCCAGCTATTACCTACCACTCCTCCATCGTGGGCTGTCCTGTTCCAGTCTAGTGATAGTTGGACCCTGTGTTGAGTTTGATCAACTTCTTTCTACTTGACTGCAGACCCTGATCTTCCAGCTCAGGCAGAGAGGTAGTGCAGATCACACCCCTGAGTGGGATGAGGGTACTCCTTCTCTGTGTTCTGGAGTCTGATGGTCTAACAGTGTGAGTGGGAATAATGTGAGAGGGAAAGTGCAGTGGCTCAGCCACAAAGGAGTGGAGCAGGAGCATGTAGGAAGGACTGAATTCTCCGTGCTGTAAGTAACCATGGGGAGAATATCTTCAGCTGAAGAAGGTACATGAGCCTGGCAGTGGGACTGGGAGAGAAGTCCCCGTCAGGTGGGACGAGGCAAAGCAGAGCCTCTATGCATATACGTGACCTCATGTAATGAGTTTGATCCATCCTCTGATAAAGCTGGGCTGAGATCTGGACAAATGCCATTTCTTGGCAGCATGGAGTTCTTGGGACGTTTCACAATCTGTGATCAGAACTTCCAGGGAGCTCCCCAGGAGCTGCAGGAAATAATGCCCTTTTCACATCCTCCACCTCGGGCCTCTCTCTTCCCTGAGGTGAGTTGACAGGAGTAGGGAGGGTACAACTCAGTGTTTCAAGAGAAGAAAGTCTGGAGAGCTCAGAGGACAGTGCTGGTGTGCATCCAGAACTGGATATAAGCAGAACTTATTTTTTAAAAAGAAAAATAACTTGGTGGAGAAGAATATCTCTTCTCCCTCAAGGTACAGAGGAAATTTAAAAACATGAACAAATTTGAAATAAAAGTGTGTGAAAATGGAGGAAGTGGGCAAGATGCTCTTTGCAAGTGTTGGGGAAGAGTGTGGCTACTGTATTTCAGACCACAGTAGCAGCACAGAGAGTGCTTACAAAGAGGATGAAAAGGTTTGGAAGAATAGAAGGAAATAGCATGGAGCATTTTCCTTCTTGTCTTCTAATTCCTACTTTACTGGTAACTTAACACTCTGACTACAAATGACTGGGAAAACTCCTTACATTTTTGTGCAATGCTAGAAAACAACTTAGGAAATCCATGGCAAAAAAAGTACATTGGTCCCATCCTACTGCTAGAAGTTGCCTGTGCTCAAGTAATTTTAGCTGATGACAATGAGGTCACCAGGCACCTGCAGGATCTAATCAAGCTGAGGGTTTTCTCTTTAAAAAATAATGTGGTTATTTTTACTTACCAAGGAAATTATTAACTGCAAATACTCAAACTGAGCAAAAATAAATTGCCCGTTCCAGGCATAGTTAGGCAATTTCGTTCCCCTGAGCTATCTGTGCACCACAATTTGTCATCAGAGTTCACTAACAAAAACCATGTTTTGCCTGAGCAACTGGCCTTGTGGAAGATGTTTTTGGAAGCTGGGCATGCAAGGTTGTGTCTTTTGGTAGCTGTGTCAGCAGGCTGTAGCTCAAACTGGGGGACTTGTTGACCTGCTGGGGGTCATTTTGGTCAAAGTATGAAACTACAGAGTCTTCCTAGGCTTGTGAGGGATCCACTGCTGTCACTCATTTCCAGGGAAAGACTGGTGATGCTGAGGGTGTCGGGAGGAGCTCAGGAGACTTTCCTGAGGCCATCCTGGTGTTGCAGGGAGGCTCCCAGGCGCTACTGAGAAGGTAAAGAGCCATCTCTTGTCTTGTAACTGCCTATCACTGTTGCTGTCTTTATCCAGGCCCAGCAGCACATCTCGACTGACCGCACAGGGAGTCACCGGAGACAGCAAGCCTACATCACTCCAACGATAGCTCAGGCCCCGTACTCTTTCCCACACAATAGCCCCAGCCACGGTACAGTTCATCCCCACCTGGCCGCGGCTGCCGCTGCTCACCTGCCCACCCAGCCCCACCTGTACACATACACTGCCCCCGCCGCCCTGGGCTCCACGGGCACCGTCGCGCACCTGGTGGCCTCGCAAGGCTCCGCCCGGCACGCGGTGCAGCACACCACCTACCCCGCCAGCATCGTCCACCAGGTCCCCGTCAGCATGGGCCCGCGCGTCCTGCCCTCGCCCACCATCCACCCGAGTCAGTACCAGGCTCAGTTTGCCCATCAGACCTATATCAGTGCTTCTCCAGCCTCCACAGTCTACACTGGATACCCACTGAGCCCCACCAAGGTCAACCAGTATCCTTACATCTAAACACTGGAATAAAGAGCGAGAGACGCACCCATCCCGGAGGGAGTGAGGCAGCCGCTTTTGTATTGAAGAACATGACAAACTAACAATGCAATGGGAGGCTCATGTGAAACTTGAACGAAGGAGACTTTAAGGAAGAAAAGAAAAAGAGGAAAGAAGGGGGAAAACCAATTCTACAATTTTTATTTAAAAAAAAAAAAAAGAAAATGGAAAAAAAGAACAGAAAAAAAAATAAACCACAAAAAACCAACCATTCTGCACCAAACTAGAGAGAAAGAGAGAAGCAGAAGGACCCTTCAGCGGGTCCTGTCTTTTGAAGAACTTCACCAACAGACTTTTAAAGGTTATTTTCATCCAATAGTGAGCTACATTTAGAAATTTGTTGTCCAGAACACCTAAAATTAAATCCATTAGGTTTTTAATCCTGTAGGTATATGGACTAGGGATTTATCCAGCATTTCAAAGGGTTTATACAGCAGTTTTTGTATCCCAAAGTATACATAGGTTTGGGGGGATTTTTAATGGTAAAAGAAAGTGGGTAAGGGAGGCTGAGGGCGGAGGACAAAATGTTGTCCCAGTGCTCTAAATTTGGACCTAACACTGCTAAACTTAAACACACCTGGGCAAAGCAGGCTGCGCAGCACTGGTTGAGAGCAGAAGCAGTGGGGTGTTTCTCCCTCTTCTTGAACACACTGGATAAATCCCTGAGAAATGCTATTCCTAAACAAGATCTCTAATAATGTATGTTGGATTTCAGTTTCTTTTTTTTTCTTTTTTTTTTTTTTTTTTTTTTTTTTTTGGTTTTTTTTTTTGGAAGTGTTCGTTTTCAATCCCTAGCCATTTTAGTATAGGAGGAGACATTTTAGCTGCCCCCAAACCCCCTGCCCCCAGCCCCGGTAGAATGTAGCACTATACAGGTCATACCCCTTTTTACTCTTTTGTGTTGAACTTCAACGATACCAATAGACTATTCCTCAATGTGATTGCACAAAGAAAAGTGATATAACATAGGCATGTAACAATGTGATTGTCCAGGTGTGTGTGTGTGTGCGTGCAGATGCTGCCTTCTCTCTGTGGTGTGTTCCTCAGCACAGCCATTACAACTGTCACAGTCTTAGTTTTACATCATTCCCTCGTAGTGCCTTACCAAACTACAGATGCGGTTTAAGGGTTTACTTCCACTGGTACTCCTAGAAACTGACTGAGGCTAGTTGGAATTTACTCTCAGCTCTTTTTCTTTCTTTTTCTTCTTCTTCTTTTTTTTTTTTTTTTTTGGTTGTTACTGCCGATTTTCTCCTGCTGGTGGTGTTGGGTTTTTTTCCCACGTCGTCAATCGTAGCTGACTTGGCGAGGTGTTGGGGAGGCTCGTTGGGGTCAGGAGTGCATATAACTGGGTGTTTTGTCGAGCACTGGATGGGCTGGAAGCAACCAGGTCAGCTGTGAGGACCCAGAGGGTCTGGGGACTCATTCATGGACTGGTCTGTTTCTGTCCTGTTGAAATAGCAGGTTTCCTCCCTGGAAACTGAATTCTCATTCTGCTGTTTGCTGATGTTCTTGATGGAGTGGGAGGACACTGTCCGCCCTCATCATCAGGTTGTCCTGGTCATGTGTCTGAAATGGGAAGAAAAATTTAGTCTTTGAAAGGGGAAACACTAGTTGTTGCCAACATCTCTCACTGTGTCTGTTGATGAGAAAGGGTCAGGAAAGGGCTGGAGTCCCAAAGCAAGCATGAGAAAATCCAGTTGAGAGAGTCAATCTCAGGTTTCTTAAGTGAAAAGAGTATTGTAATACATAGAGCCTTACCCACTCTAACATAGCTGTGACACTGTGTGCCTCCCCTCCTCTCTTCTCACCTACACCCCAAAAAACTGCCTGCAGTGGCAGAGTGACCCTGGAACTGGAAAGCACGTTGGTCCTCCACACCAAGGAATGCTACATGGTCGTCTTTTTTTCCAACAGTTTCTAAAGAGAGCCTTTCCTATCGTTGGTTTGGTTCAGAGGGGAGTTTCCCTGGTAATGGCACTTGCACTTGTGCATCAGTACCATCATGCCTGTGGATGTCCTGAGGAGGAAGGAGAGAAAGGAGTTTGGTAGAATGTTTCCACGAAAGCTGAATTCTATGGGGCTGCTCAGTTCCTCTCTACATTTCCTTGTAACTAGAGCATGAAGTAGTCAGTGTTTTGCAAGATGCTGGAAAATAGCAGGTTTGTTGGCAGGGTGGCGAGGGATGGGTTCCCTGAGTGGCAGTGAGGAAGAAGGCTCTCTCAGGTTGGAAAAGCTGACAGAAAGACAAGCACAAATGTATTGTATTGCGGCAAGTGCTTGGCTGGCCTGGAAGACGAAGGGATCCTGCTATGCATAGGCTGTTCAACAAGACTATTGTCTTCTGGCAAACCACCAAATAACCTTCCTGGTTGCCAGCTCTGGTTCCTGGGCTACTCTTGCACAGTTTTCTTCTCCTGCCTGTCCTTCATTCCAGCTCAATATACTGTAGATGAGGATGCAATCTCCCAGCGGCCTATGCACCTTACCCCTGCTCTTCCTTTGGAAAGACATGTCCCCTTTCATCTGAGGCAGGAAAATAAAGCCCTGCTCTCTCTCTTGCATTCCTCTCCTCTCTCAGCAGTTTGGGAGCGAGAGCGTCATGCTGCTTATGTCATGAAAAGGAAAGATAATGTTATTTTATTGTATGGTTATTATGATTATTATTTTATTATTATTATTATATTTTACTCTGGGTTTTAATTGCACACGCATTCCTTAAATTTTGTGGGGTTTTTTTTCTCTTATTGTTGTTATTGTTGTTAATTTTATTTCTATTCATCAGTGGCATTGGAAGGTTTACTGTGATTGTGAGAACTGCAGGAGGAAGGAGAAACAAGATTATTCCAATGATGAAAACTCTGCCACTAATCTGTGGGAGTGGGACTGCTCAGTGAGAGTGGTTACAGCCTTGAGGAACAGGAGTTATCCTCTGGGTCACATCTGCATTTCAGAATAAGTCCAGAAACATTCCTTCAGAGGCCAACACCTGACAGCAGCTAATGTAATGATCTGTCAGGAGAGCTGGATCAAAGGCAGGTAAGGACCTTGGTGCCCCAGGGTCCAGCTCACCATCGCTTAGTTTGAAAGGACGTTTATATAAGATTAAGACTTATTTGTGCTCCAGGCCATGATCATTGAGCCCTTGCAAGGAACACAAAACCACACTACGTGCTAAGGGTTTGGATTTCCTAAAGGAGGACACAGATGGCTCTTCAGAAACAGGGCTATTGAAGGAGCCGCGGCAGAGCCGCAAGGGTGGCTCTCAGTCCCATCACTGGATAAAGTACACTGACACACACAGATGGCATTATCTGGGTAGAGCATGGCTGCAGACAGGGCAGTGCTCCTCACCTGCTCTTCCACTCTCACTAAAGACTAATTAGGTGTCCACAGGCCAGGATGCTTGGTTTGATTTTTTTTCTTTGTTTGTTCCTGATGTAGATTTTCCCTTCTTTTATAATTATTTTTTGTGGAATTTTGTTAAGCTATTCTGGTTGCTACAGTTTAGATATTTATGGTTTCATTTGTATCACCTGCTCTTGTAGAATAGAGGGAAGCGGTGACCGAATTTAAATTCCAGTGAAAAATTATAGGACTTCAGCAGAGACTAGAAGTTAATCATGCACTTGAGTGCTTTGCTGAAGAATTTCAAGTTAAATACTTGTTTATGTGCTCCTCTGGCCTAAAATTAGCAAAGCATGGAAGGTTGCTGTCTCGATCACAGTAATGTTTTACTTGTATTAATTGCATTTTCCCTGTGTACCTATGTGGCCTGCTCCCCCACATAGGCTCAGATCTGCGTTTGGGGGGTATTTGGCAGTGGAACTGGTACAACAGCACAGGCTGGCAGAGAGAAGGGTTGCAGTGCATGTCAGAGGAGCCACCTTCCACACTGTCTATTGTGGAATTGCTGGTCTGCCAGACGATCATGATAATGGGATGCTGATTGCAAGAGATGCACAGCACAGCCATCAAATTGCTTTGATGGTGCAATACTCTGTGAGAGCTGTGTTTTCCAGTGGGTATAAGGGAGCTGAGCACCACCTCCTCCCTCACACCTATATAAAGGAATTGTATGGATGAAGGTGTGGTTGGTCACAGGGGAAACAGTCATTTCAGCAGAGGAAGTAAGAGCTTTGCATGCTGTCAGTACCACACACATAATAACAGCCAGCTGGTTTTGCTTGCAGAGTCCTTTGGAGAGGAAATGGGATTGGCATGGTTTGGTTCAGTTGGTGTTCCTTTTGTGCGTGGAGTAAATGGCGTGGAAACTTGAGGGGGTAGGAGAATGTTTAGATACTGGATGTTTTATGGGAGGCTTTTGGCTGGCAGAGTGAAAAAGTGGTCCTTTTCCCCATCATGTCCTCTTGCATTCTGCTTGCGCAGGAAGCAGAAGGGAGCACAGACATTGTCTCTCCTCAGAGGTGGATGTTCCGTTGCCTGCTGTGAGGTCAGAATGCAGGAGGGAGGGTAGAGAACCACTAACATGAGCAGACTGGAAAACCCAAATGGAAGCACATCTCACTGTAGAGTGGTCAAATCCAGTCATTTGAGAGAGCAAATGCAATGGCATCTTTGGCAGGTTTTACCTGCTTGTACCAAACTAATTGGGTTTGGGCAGGTCTCTGATTTCTCTCTCTTTCTCTAGTAGTTTTGCTGTAATATGTAAAACATTCCAAGAAAGGGACACTTTTGACTGTGACATTTTTCCTTTTTTTATACATTCAAGGGATTGTGTCTCGTAATTTGGTTTGAAGGCAATTCCATTAGCAAATTTGAAGGGCAATAAACCTGGTTTTTTTCTTTAACCAAAGAAACTTTAAAAAAAAAAAAAAAAAGAGGGAGAAAGAGACTCCCATCTACTCCAGAAATTAAATGAAGCCACGAGTCATGAGCACCAGGCAATGAGGATACACCGTGGAACTCAATCTTTCCATTCACTTCTTTCTTTTTCTCTCTCTCTCTCTCACAAGTTTCTGACATCATTTTGAGTAGCTAGCTTGATGAGCAGAGAAATTCACACTAAATATTGCTGCTATCCTAAACTGTAGGGGATGTCAAGAACTTTTTTCTTCTCTCGTTATTGTTCACATTGATTTAAGTGTTTCAGTGGTGACATTGCAGTGTGCAAATGGTGAGCTGTGTAGTGGGGGTAAGCTTCTGGATGATCTGCATGCTTCTGTAGTGTTTCCTCTGGATTTGGAACACTGGGTTTGCTCTGTGGGTTTGTAAAATCAGAGAATATGCTGAGGTGGAAGGGACCTATCAAGACCAAGTCCAACTCCTGGCCCTGCACAGGGCACCCCAACAATGACACCATGTGCCTGAGAGCATTGCCCAAATGCTTCTTGAACTCTATTAGGCTTGGTGCTGTGACCACTTCCCTGGGAAGCCTGTTCCAGTGCTGAACCACCCTCAGGGTGAAAAACTTTTTCCTGATATCCCAAACAGTGATGCCATGGTCAGGCTAGCTTGGCAAGGGTGTTGGACTTAGACTTTTGTTCTTCCATGGCTTTGCAATCATTAGAAATCTGCAGTGCTACTTGTGGGCCAAATCCTGGATACCTGTGTGCAAGGTCTGCCATGGGTAGGCAATACAGAGGGGAAAAACGTGGGAAGGGAATGTTTTCCCTCTTCCTGTTGACATAGCTCTCCCTGCCGTGGTCCCATTTGCTGTGTAAGCTTCAAAGCAGTTGATCTGTGGTCCTGGGCACTCATCTACATCACCCTTCTGGTGCTCCTGTGAGAAGGACCTGTGTTCAAAGTACCTGGAATCCCCAGCTTACTTCTCGAGGCCCACTTCTGTGCCTACAAATCATTTCTCTCCCTCCAGACACAGGGAGGAGAAGATGGTTCTCTGCTGCTGAGGTTCCCTCATTGCCGTACTCCAGCAAAGCTGCCTCTGATGACAGTGACAGTTTCACCCTGGGTTGCAGATGTTGAGTGAGGTGCTCGAAGAGATGGTGCCAGTCCTGTTGTCAGTGGCTGTGCATAGACTCCTTGCTGGAGTACTGCACCGGCTAAGAGGCTTTCCAGGCTGGTCTCCATCCCTGTGGTCCATCCTCCTCACCGCTACCTGTGTGAATATCACCGTGATGCCACCATGCTCACCAGGCACCCCAGGCACACAGCGAGACCCACGGCAGGGGTGGCCCCTGGAAGAAAAGCCTGGCAGCTTGCAGAGGAGCCCTGCTCATGAGGGCTCTGCTCTCAAGGGGTTCTTGTCCCCTGTGACAAATGTGATCGCTGTGAGGGACCCCAGAGATGGTGGTTACCTGTGAGGAGCTGCTGATGCAGGTGGAGGTGCAAGAACTGGTCTGGAGGTAAACTGAGCTGAGCTCTGCATGTGTCAAATGCTTTCAGTGGGAAGACATGGTTTTAGAGCATTTGGGTGTGTTGAGAGTGAAATTTGAATGGTAGATTGGCTTGGTTCTTCAGAAGTCTTAGGAAGCATACTAGGAGGCTTTGCGTTCAGCATTTGTGGTTTGAAACTCCTGTTTCTCATTTACGGGTTAGCTTTGTCCTTCCAGTTTTAGCAGTGCTGCTATAACAGACTATTCATGTGTGTTTGAAGATAAAGTTTTTGTTTTTAATCTTTTGCTTATCATAGTTAATCTAAGAAAGGCAATACTAAAGGTATATTTTTTTCCAAAAATGATATTTTTTACTGCACTGATAAATATTGTGACATCTCTGTTCTTAACTCTTTCGCTGTGAGGGGAACTGTGTGCAGATTCACACAAACCTTGTAAATACTTGTGTGTACTTCTGACAGCCAGGGATTATTTTTCCTTCCTTCCTTCCTTCCTTCCTTCCTTCCTTCCTTCCTTCCTTCCTTCCTTCCTTCCTTCCTTCCTTCCTTCCTTCCAAATTCCTTCCTTCCTTCCGAATTCCTTCCTTCCTTCCTTCCGAATTCCTTCCTTCCCCCCTTCCCCCCTTCCCCCCTTCCTTCCTTCCTTCCCCCTTTCCCTCCTTCCCCCCTTCCCCCCTTCCCTTCCCACACCTTCCTGCACCTTCCCTCCCTCCCTTCCTCCCTTCCCTTATTTCCATTTTCATTTCCTCCCTTCCTCATTTCCTTCTTCCTCTTCTTTCTTTCTTTCAAACAAGGTTTCCTCTTTGAAACAAAGCAATGGGGCAACAATGCTCAGCAAAAGCAAAGCTTATCCCACTTTCAGAACATAGCCAAGGAATTTTTGCAGTGCTGGCATAGAGTTAATATTTAAGCCGATGTATTTTGATTTTTCAGCAAACTGTTTGGAAAGGAATAAGACAGATAGAAAAGCTTTGGTCTGGAATTCTGATCAGAAAAGTTACCCATCTATTTTATGGCATTTTTTCTTACGTTTTCTTTTTCTTTAAAAAAATTTTGAAAATTAAAAAAGGCTTGTTGCAGGCTTGCTTGCCTGAGCTCTAGGCTGGTTGGCGACTGTCCTGGGACTGCCTTGTGCTCTGGGACCGCTGGCTCCTTTGGAAGCAAACCCACTGATCAGGATTCTGGATTCTGATTGCTTCAATGGGTATCCCCCAGTACTGTGGGATACCTTTGCTTTTTTAAAAGAAGGATTTAAATACACTTACATTAAGCAAACTGTGACCTAATGGCAATAATTACCTCAAATGTGGGCATTCATCCTGGTTTTAGCCTTTCTGAAATCATGTAGCCAGCTTGAACTTTGATTCAAAGACTCTGAACTCCATAGGGGCAGAATAGCGATAAATGCCCACCCTGGTCATTGTTGCTTGAGTGAATTCTGAAGACAGTGAATCTTTAAAAAGAAAAAAAAATTTAAACCAAGGAATAGATTACTCTTTTATGTATTTTAATCAATTGTGATGTTAAAATGCACATGTAAGTATATATGTTTATAGCTACTGTAAAATGCTTTGGCCTTCTAGAAGATATTTAATGAGTCACATTTTAAACCAATATGAACTGAATAATAGACTGTGGCTACTTAAACAGTTTTCTGGCTACATTTTATAGTTATTACAGTGTTTTATAGTTTACATTTAAACTGGTACTTTTTAAGGGAAATCTTGTGTTTATAAGTGACACCTTCAAAAACTCAATACAGCTGCCTCTTTTTAATTTCGCCCGTTAAAAATGGAAAAGTACAAGTGTGTTCTTAATATGTATATTCTGTTTTGAGATATAACATAGTGTTGGAAAGTCAGTCCAGAGACGAAGTAATCCAATGTATTCCAAAGTCTGATTGAAAAAAAACACTCCACCCACTTTGAAGATTTAGTTCAACAGATAAGCTATTTGTTTGTTCGCTTGTTTTAATAACGTGCATTATCAGGCCTCCCTGGGTTGAAGTAGGGAGCATGATACAAAATTCACTGTTCTGTGTAGGATCCTCATCTGGATGAAGATACCCACATCAGGAGAATGAAGGATATTCATTAGAAGGATTGTATTGTACTGTGATAAATCATTAGCCAAACAAATAATTCCTGGGTTAGTGAATGCCTGTTTTATTTTGGGGGGGAGGGGGGTTTTTTGTAAGAGTGTGTGTGTGTGTGTGTGTGTGTGTGTTTATGTGAGCCACTCAGAGGCAATGCTGTAATTTGGCTTTCATGTTTCACCCCTTTCTTACAAATGATGCTCACCACCACAGAAATGTTTTAAACCGGTAAACAAAACACAAAGTTCACTGGCCATCTCCTTGTCAACTCTGTTTTCTCAGCACATGCCAGTTCCCATTAATGCTGTTCCCCACTGCTGCTACCCTGTACTTTGCATTTTGATATATCACATTCCCCACTCCCTGGTCTCACTTAAGCTGTCTAGTTTTTTCTGTTGTGTTCTCTCACTTGGGTAATCAATGAACATGGTATAAATGTCTGCTGGGCAAAATGGTACTTTGAGGTCCCGACAGTACAGGAACTGGCATTTAAAAATATGTATATGTACATCTGAGCTTCAGCTGTGGAGCTGGGGTGCTCACGGGAGGACTCCTTTCGTGTTTCCACCATGCCTGAGGGGGCTGTATTTGTCAGCTCCCAGCAGAGGTGGTGGAAAGGAGCAATCGGCGATGCTTTGCAGCTGCTCCCGGTGCTGCTCCCAGTACAATCAGAGCCGTGGGGCCGGGGATGCCGCCCGCCTCCTCCTCCCTCAGCGCCATTCCGGGGGTTGCCATCCCCGCCTCGCCGTCCGCATTGCCGCAGCCATCAGGTGTCATACGGCAAGGCAGGGCTGCCAGCAGCACTCGGGCCAAGCTGGAAAACATCCACCCTCCCTCCCTGTGCACCACCACTCAATCAACAGGCTTCACTGCCCCCGGCTCCTGCCGGCTCTCCTGTTCTCCCGAGCGGAGTCACACAAATACCAGCACACTCAAGGAGCCACAGAGTCTTGTTGAATACCTTGGCTTACAGCTTGGTAGGCAAGAAGGGGTTTCCAACATTGGCAACGCACATCCCATAGGATCTGGTTGGTTACATACAGCACCTCTGCCCTCAGCAAGGAAAGAAAGCGCTTCTGCAACGCTTCCACCTCACATGGTTACATACAACACTTCTGTTATCCTGTTATCCCTTATGTGTTTGATTTTTTTAATTTTCTCTGTATTTTTTATTCTGTATTCTTGAAACAGAACTTCCACAGATATTCCAGGGCACAACCATTTCAGGTGTAAAAAAGGATCTCCACATCCCATGTTTCACCAACAAAGCAATCAAGGCGTTTTGGGTACCAGATTCTACTTGGGCAGAACCAGAATGTAGCCTGTATATTTCATACCAAATCCAATTTCTGAAAGGAGAGAAAGTGTCATTAATAGCTTTAATAAAGGAGTGTGTGTGAGAGAGAGAGTAAGAGAGGGAGTGAGAAAGAAGAAAGAGGGGCATCTCAGAAGGTGAAAAGTCTAGATTTCGGGTAGTTAATAATTAACCAATGGGTGAAACATTTTTTTAATGAGTTGTAAAATCCTTTAAAAACAGGAGGGGTGAAATGGAGGGAACATTTTATACCTTTCAACTGCCCACAAGCCCAGCATACTCTGGATGGAAAGTGGAAGTTAATATACACTGCACCAAAATTATTAAGGGAAGGTGGGGGTAGAGCTGTGAAACGCTATTGCAGTCGCAAGGGAAAAGATGCCCCTGCCCCAGC
This sequence comes from Corvus kubaryi, assembly GCF_017639235.1. Taxonomy (NCBI): domain Eukaryota; kingdom Metazoa; phylum Chordata; class Aves; order Passeriformes; family Corvidae; genus Corvus; species Corvus kubaryi. The sequence continues at coordinate 10,603,840 of NW_024582061.1, read as the reverse complement.
TCTGGATCTCAAGTGGTTCTTTCTCTACAGTATCATCTCAGCCCAGTAACCCCACAAAAGCCCTGAGCCGTTGTGTTCCTTCACTGTACGGTTTCTGTAATAAGAGTGTTAATCCATGTTAATCTTCGTGAAAATTATTGTGTGCAACAGTATTTTCTTGTGTACTGCTTTTTACCTATGTGAATTGTCCCTTTCTGTTTTCTTTTTTTTCTTTCCTTCCTCTTTTTCTTTTTTTTTTCTTTTAGTAATATGTCTTTCTTCTTTTAAAAGAAAAAACAAAAACAAACTGATGTGTTGTAGACCTATATGTAACCTATTCCTTAGTCTCATATTATAGGTATGTTATAAGAATGGATATTTTACTTGGCTTTAGAATGTTTTACAAGAAAACTAATTCTTAACCAATCAAGTTCTTGCTACTAAAAAAAAAAATGCTTGTGTTTTTCATCATGACGTTGTGTGCTTCTAATTAATAATCATTTTCGTTGTAGAAAAATGGAGTGAATTTATATTAGTCTTGGAAACTAATAATAGCATTGTAAATTTATGAGATGATTTTAACAGAAAATACATTATAGAAGAATATAGTTATTTTAATTGTAATATTACTAACTGTAGGGTGAGAAAGGAGGTCCCGTTGTGGTGAACTATGTTATAGCTTGTTATTCACGGTTTCTTTTTGATCATTTTTTCGGTCTCTGAGGTGAAACGAGTTATTAATCAGAATTTGTCAACTCACATATGCATATTGTATATGTGTAGAAATGTAATCACACTTTGTCTTGGAATTACATTAAACTGTTTTAAGTCACTGCAAAGTTTGTGTATCTCTTTGTCTTCTCACTAGGTGAAGTTTGGTCTGAACATCTGGTTAGTTTTCAGATACTATTACTTAATCTCCTCAGTCTGTTGAAAAAGAGCACTAATAGTATCATTAATAATAAATAGTTTTGTCTTTGAGGTAACATGTTTAGGTTCGTGGGATGTATTTTTTTCCCAGGGCAGAAGAGCATCTGCATTCAGATGCTTCACAGAAGGTTGCTCAGAGCTGCTGTGTTCAGCTCTGTCAAGAGCTCCCTGCTATATCCTGCTGTGCCCAATGGATTATGGTCATCAGCTGCAAGTACAGGTCTGGATTTTCTTTTAGCCTGAGCCCTCAGTTCCTTTGCTCCCTTTCCTCCCTTTGCCAAGTCCCAGCTGACCTTTGAAAGGCTTAGATAGACATTAAAATGCTGAAGCCACCATGTGTTGGCAATTGCCATACCTGCCCTTTTGGGCTGTGCCTGATTTTCACCAGGAGGTTTGCTCGGGAGCAAGCTGGAGGCATCTGTGAAGTGTCTCCTATTATACTATAATGTCACCTTGGAGGAGGCCAATGGCTCCTCAGCAGCTCCTCTTAACAGAGGGAGAGTAAGACTGGCCTGAGTTTGTTGCTGACCTTTCCTAACGTCATGACTCCTGCATGGGTTTCCAGCCCACAGGATTCATCTTGTTAGGTCAGCTTCTCCCTTCTTAGGGATGGCCAGAGGGATGCTTCGTGAGCTGCACTGGCTGCCCACGGTCCAGGGCCACACTCTGTGTTCAGTGTCTGGCAAATGGCTTCTGCAAACACAATAACCACTGGATGGCCCTGCATAGCACTGCCAGGCGAGGGGATTGCCTCAGGACGTAAACCTGGAGTTAGCGCGGGAGGCTCGTTTTATCAGTGAGTACTGGCACCTTGGTTTTACAGCCTTCTTCTCATGTTTCCTTGGACTAAACAGGGAGCACTGCAGAAATTGTTGCAATGAATTTCTAGAAAGATATGAAACTTTGGTGACAGGAAGTCATGGACCGTTTCTCCCAGCTGCCTTAAACTGGGTGAGACCCAACTGAGCAATTGCAATTAAAACTCTCTCTGTCCAGCAAACCAATTAAGTCAGTGTTTAATTTAAAATCATGTGTCCTATTAAACAGCTAGCAGGTAATTGCAGTGTTAAGTACTCTATGGGAAATTAGGAGTTTGCTGGGTCATGATATGAGAGACATTAGTGAATGATCTAACGTCAACAGCTGTAAATCCAGAACAGATAGTTTAACTAGTGTAGTTTCTCCATGTCTGTGATGTGTTATGGTGTCTTCTTTATTTGTTTCTTCTTTTTGCAAAACTTATCAATAAAACTGTAAAAAGTATTTGTCACTCTGTTGTCCAAGACCAAAACACATTAAAAATGCATTGTAGTTGGAGATTGTACTTTCTGGCCCTTTTTTTCCCAGGAGGGGAAAGTGGTTTCTCACTTTAAGCAGGGTTGCTTTTAACAAAGCCTGCAGTGCCTTATCAGAGGAAACAGCGAGGGGTTCAGCCACCAAATAAGAGGCTGAGAAGGGTCTTCTCAAACCCACTGGAGCTGCAGTAAATGTCAGCACCTGGAGACCACAATCCTGAGCAGCTGATAAAAACTACCACCAACAAACTTGAGCAAATCCAGCTCTTTCTGGGCCGCAAGGAATCTCTGCTGATGCTTTCAGTGTTCACCTCAGCCAAACTGCTTTATTCTAGGTGGGTATGGCTCTTAAAATTGGGAAGGTGGGGGGACTCATGGATGTGGTGTATGCACAGTGATGCTGCTGTTCCTGGCATGTGCTGCTTGTGCTTTCCAGTGCAGTGGCTATGTTTTAAATCAGTGGAGTCTAAAGTTTGGCACCTATATTTGTATTTATATGTAAGAGGAGAGCTTGTCTGACTTCCAATGCAGCTCTGCCCTCCTGGCTGCCACTCATGTCAAATTAAACTGTAAATGGGGGTCTGGGAGAAGGAGAATGGACCTGCTCTCTGAAACACAGGCTGTTGTCCTTTGGTCACCTGCACATGTGTGTTGGATCTCCACAGCAAACCCGTGCTGGAGCAGTGGATCTGCAGCTTGTAAATTCTCATGTCCTCTCTTACTCTTCTGGTCAGGCCAGGGCAAATACACCTGCATCCGCATTTCCTGCAATGTGCTTTTTCCTTTATGTTTTCTCCTGCAAGGTGGCTGTGCAAACAATGAGCGATAGAGGCTGTTATTTAAAGGCCCCTGCACTGTATATCAAAGGCTCTGCTGTTTGGGGCTTTTGCTCACAGGAAGACAGCCATGAGAGGAGCTCGATGCACAGATCCTGAGCCACACTTAAACCCGTTTGTCAAAGCAGCAGTTCCAGGGACAGGAGCAGGCTTCTCCAGGCAGCACTGCCAGCCCTGGGAACCTGCCATGAGCTAGGGAGCAGCACTCCATTTCCATGGGGACTCATCACCCTGTGTTAATGGTGTAAGAAGGTCCAGTGAAAAGGCACACCACGTAGCTTGACACTGATCGTGCCATAATCAAATCTCTCCTGATGCGAGAGAGTTTTTAAAGTCCTTGCTAGGAGTTCCAGAGACAAACGGGACTCTCAGCCTTCACTGCTTCTTGATGGTTGTTTATTAACTCTTACCAGAGAAAAAGAGTCACTAGCATGATCCAGACATAGCACAAAGCAGAGAATACAGGAGAAAGCTGAATTATCAAGATTAAATGGCTTTTTTAAAGGTAAATCAACCAGTGGCTACTAAAAACATACATTATTTTTACTTTTCTACCAATTATTTAGTAACACAGCCAGGAACTGCAGAATTCTTTGTCCAATCATCCCAAACTACTTTTACTGCAGAATATGGAGTAGTAGAAGAAGAAAAAGGAGGTTTGGAGAACAACAACAATCCTCCATTTTGATTGTTTTTTGCTTTTATCTATTTACTACATTAACAAACCCAAAACCTCTAAATTTTTCACCCTGTGACAATCTTACATGGTAGTCTATCACCTAATTCACACTAGTTTAGTTTCTAGTTCTTTTTTAATAGTGGGCAGTTTTTTTCCATGGACAGAGGTCAAAAGCTGTGTTGTTCAGGGGGGTGAAACCCCTCAAAACAGGCAGAGAAATATTCTCTGCACTCTGGGTTCCCACATCACTTAAGTACACTTAACTCCAGGCTGCACTTGTGCACGGGCTTTTCTAGGCACATGCAGACACATGCATATGGGGTGCAGGAGGCCGCAAGTCCAGGAGGCATCTGGAACACTTCCCATTTGTACTTGGACAGCATATTGCCTCGGGTGTGTGAGCTCTTTAAATACAAAGAAGTCACTTTATTCCCCTTTCTTTATTCCAAGCTCATTAAAAAAAAAAAAAATTGTAGTAATGTCAGCAGTAAATGTCAGCACCTGGAGAAAAAAAAAAAATAAGGGGAGAAGTACAGTTTAAAAGAAGGACTTACTGTAATTCCCAGTACTGTGACTGGACCCTGCGATGAGAATTCTCATCCTGTCTTGGTAGTCAGGGCCAGTCTGAAAACCACAGAGAAGAATTCATGCTCCTACAAAGAACGAAGCTGCTGTTGTATTGCACTTCCAATGACCAGGGTTTGGGGCACAGCTGCTGGGCTGCTCGAGAAAAGCTTTCTTCTGCTCTCTTGAAGTTGTTTCTTCCATACCCAAATATCCTTGATCTGCCTCTCTCCTTCAGACATCAACAGGCGTCCTCAGGAGTTTACAGAACAGGAGTGACAGGAACAACAAAGGCAGGTCTGGAAGGAGACTGCAGGAGGATCGATGAAGGTTCAACCACACTTCACCTGCACACACCAGATTATTTGTGTCCTGTACCCTGTTCTTTGTGACATAGAGATGCAGACGGCAGAGCTCTGCTCTCCTCTATCTGTGTGCTGGTCACATTTCTCTGCTTACCCCTGCTTTCTCTGGGTTCAGACTACCTCCTCCTTTTTTTTTAAATGACCCCTGTCCTGCACGATCCCATTTCCTCACCTCTCCCCTCGCCTCCTTTCCTTTTTCTCAATGTGGTGCAACTCCCAGGGGCACAGGGAGAGGGATGCGGCTTAAGAGAGGCAGCTGTGGGTAGCGGGGGGTGACAGGAAAAGCAAACCCCATAGGGCTGGGTTTGGGGGTTTTAGGACTTTAAAATTAGGAATGACGGTGTTTGCAGGCAGGCAAGGGCTGGGGACACTGCCTCCCGTGACAAGATGCGAGGGGTTCTGGAATTACTGGGAATGATGCATAAAGGGGGTGAAATGCTTTGAGAGCAGATACGAGGGGAGATAAAAGACAGCTGTGGGGGAAGCAGGCTATAGGTTGAAGAAGAGTATAAAATCGATGGGAAAGTGAAAATTTTTTGACTTTCCGAGTTTCCCCTACTGGGAGGGAGATCAGAGGGGAAGGTTGTATGCTCAACCCCTTGTAAAAATGTGGTCCCCTCGCCACCAGATTTTTCCATGCAGCCTATGGAGCAGCGGTCTCCAAGTGGGGTGTGCACACAGCAGTCCATGGGAGTGCTGGAATAACGTGTTTTTCTTCCCAGCTCTAACGGTGGAACCTCCGGGAGCCGCACCTCAGAGCCGCCGCTGCGGGCGGGCACCGGGCCCTGACCAGGCGGACCGACCCGCCGGCCGCCAGAGGGCGCCCGCACCTTCTCGCGGCTCGGCTCGGCTCGGCTCGGCTCGGCTCGGCTCGGCTGCCCCGGGTGAGTGTAAGGCACACTGTCAGTACCAAGAAGTGAAGGGACTTTAAAATTCTGCCTTATTCCTTAGCTGTAATTAAGTGGCACTGGAAAGTTAGTCTTGGCCAGCGTGCTGTGCTGGGTGCTGTACATGCGAATGACACAAAGTAGGTTGGTGCTAGATGACATTTTTAAATGCTGAGCACGGTGCAACTATCCAACAACACTGGGGTGAAATAAAGCTGAGTTGAGATTAAGACTGCTTAATAAATAAAGAAGAAAACTCAGTGTGATGCAAGGTCACTCAGAACCACCTGGCAGCAGAGCAAATCTCAGCCAGTCCCTGAGCAACTACCTTTGGAACCTCCCCCTTCCTCCCAGTTTTTATAGCTGAATATGACATTCTATGGTGTGGAACATCCTTTCGGTCAGCTGGGGTCAGCTGTCCTACCCCAGCCTCTTGCCCACTCCCACCCTTCTTGCTGAGGATGCAGACAGAGCAACAGGGAGGGCCTTGACCTTGTGTGAGCAGTGGCCAGCAATAGCTAAAACACTTCCATGTTACCACTGTTTTGGACACAAATCTAAAACATGGGACTATATGGGCTGCTGTGAAGAAAACCAACTCCATCCCAGCCAAGCCCTGTAGAGCTGGGAAACATTATAAGAGATATTATAATCCAGGTGCCTTGAAACAGAGGTAGCAGAAGAGTTTTCAGAGAACATACAATCACAAAAAAAGGGACTCATGGATTTCAGTCAGAAAAACAGTTGATGCTAGAGGGAAAGCAAAAATGAACAGAATACTCATTCAGCACTCAAGTAAGGGTATCACTGGTGCTTTTCTCCAGAAGGAGTCAAACACATACCTTTGATCACAGGCCTTGCTTTTGATCCCAGGGAACAGTGCTGTGCCCGCACAGAGGATATATAGTACCTTAGCTGGATATCAAATATTAACAGCTCTGACACATCTAGTGCTGGAACCATTGATTGTGAGATTCATGGCAAAATGATGGAACTGTCTGAATGCAAAATCTGGATGGCAAAAGGTCATGGGGTTCCCTTCATCCATTTCAGTTGCCCTTCCTTTGAATACCAATGGGAGTCCCTGGCTTCTCAAATCCGTTGCTCTTTAGATGCTTTTTGGCTACAGTAAGGAAGATGGAGAATATAACTTGTGATGAAGGTGAGGAGCTGTTTGGATTGTTGGGGTTTTTTTCATACCTTTTCCCCATTCCCAAGTATATTTCACTTCAGCTGCAAAGGCAGCATCCTGATTTCAGCCTCATGAGAAAAAAAACTGAGTGGAGAAGGGTGTCAGTTTTGGATTTTTCTCATTACCACTTTCAAAATGTTCAAAGGAGACCAAGCTTTCACCAATAAATGCTTCAAGGTTTTGAGTGATGTGAAAGCACCTGAGAAGCCAATGATCTGCTTTGCTGAAAAAGCATAACTTATAAGGAGTCTCTGAGAAGCAAACTGCTTGCAGCTTACACCTTATGTTTAAGGAAAACTTGGGGAAAATTTTTCAGAACCATATATGACCTTGCTTTACCACAAGTGAAGGTCACAGAGAAAGGATCTGGGGTTTTAAAGAGATGTTTAATAAGGTATGTGCCTCCTTGGCCTCTAACTATAGGCAGACAGTGTCACAGGTCAATGCACACACTTACTATAAAGCTCAGCTTTCTGTGGCTTCCTTCTCTTTCACTTTTCTTCTTCCTTCATTTATTTTCTCCCATCATTGTGATTTTTCTCTTTGTGATAAGCAGAGTTATCAATGGTCTGAGCAGGTCTGTGCCGAGCACTCTGTAACTGAGCCATCTCGCTTCCTTGCCCAGGGCACTGTATTTACTCTCTGAACTGTGAAGCAGTTGCTCTTTAGTTTGTTATGGCCTTTGTCTCCATTTATTAATAGGTTTTCTCAGCAAATGGCACTTGAAGTGCTTTGCTGAATACACTAACCTCATCCAAAACTGACTCTGCTGCATCTACCCTCTGTAAAGTGCAATGTGTGTTTCTCCTGTGCTTTTTAGGGCCTGAAATATGCTCTTTATACAGGCTTCTATGACAGGTTACCCCAGAACAACAGCTGCATGATCTTGAGTCTGTTTCCTGGTGCATAAGTGCTGATTTCTGTCAGGACTTGTGGAGAAAATCTATTTTAATCCTCTGGTGAATCCTGCAATCAGAGAATCTGGCTTGCTGGAAAGGAGCCCCACCAGTGGCTCTGAAGCTGTATGCTGCATGAAAGGGGCCTGGCGAGTGGAAAGAAACCCTATAACTCCTCTGGAAATGCAAATGCAACTGCTACTGCTGTTCTGCAGGGGAGACCCTCTGACCATGCTGAGCATCCCGAAAAGGAAGAGGAGGAATGCGCGCATCTTTTACACCTCCAGGGAAATGCAAGCATAAACTCTGATCTGATGCTAATTGATGCTAATGAAAGGACTCCAGCAGACTTCGGAATAGGCCTGAAGGTAAGGAAGAATGGTATCATTTGAACCTCGCTTCTGATAATAACCAAAAGGATGATACTATGCCATCATCAACCATGGCAGTACTGTTAAACCTTTTGGACAAAGGTTAGGAGAAGTGTAAGCAGGAACAGGAGAACTCCCCAGCTCTGCCCTACTCACTCCTCCCTCTTTTCTCAGACAGGCTGGTCCCTCTTGTGACCAGGACTGTCTCTGTAGGACAGACCAGCACATTGTGGAGGTGCTGAGGTGGTGCTGTGGGCATGCAGATCTCCACAGCTCTCTCTCTTGCCCTCTGCCCTGCCAGAACCCAACGTTTGATACATGCAATAGCTCTGTAGTGTTCTGCAAAGGAGAGGAAGAAGCCTCAATCCCTTCCCCTAAGCCTCTCTAGGAGCAAAACAGAACCTGCTACTCTGTGAAGGAGAGCAGGGCAGGGACAGTCAGAGAAAGGTAGGGTCAGGGCACATTAAAGACATGGAACAGAGCAAAAAGACTAGTATTAGTTTTGCCTCAGGGAATGAGTCCAGTAATTGGAGGCTGGCTAAACTTAGTTCCTGGGGAGGTAAAGGAAAGCTTGTATGGATCAGTCAAGAAAGAACTAAGGGAAAGAATATGATTAATGCCACTGACCGAGTTTTATGGGACCTGTAAGCAAACTTGTCAAACAAACCTGATTTTTGTGCTTTGATGAGACTATACATTTGGTATAGTAACAAAGGTAACTGCATAGTGATAACGTATGTGAAACTGTGTTGGGCATATGAGTCAGCAATACACTGCATTTTGAGTCTAAAAATGACATCAGTACAGCTTGTGTGAACAGCACCAAGAGGAGGCCAAATGATAGAGACAATGAGAAGTCCAAAAGAAGTTCATGCAGATTAGGGCAATGCTGGAAGCAGTTTAATCCATTAATGTAACAATGTAATCTATTATGTAAATGAACATGAAATCACTTGCTAACAGCAGGGGTTGGCAATGAGTAGCAGGACAGAAGACAGTGATGCAGACAGTTGGGAAAAGTGATCAAGCATGGTCTGACAGCAAGGGGCTAGTTAGGCTTGGAAAGCTGGGAGATGTGAGTGGGAGTAGACAGGGAAGTTTTAGCATAGTGGGTGGTGTTGATGAGTCTGAAACCTTCAAGATCTGAGAGGAGATTTAGTGAAATGAACAGGTTTTGACCCAGAGTGCACAAAGGGTCTGTCTTGGATCCAGAGGCAAGCTCCAGGACACAAGACCTCCATGGTCAGGACCCTCTCTGACTCCCTCTCAAGCTTCCTAAGTAGCAGAGAGCCTTTTCTTCCCCAGTACATCTACAGACAGGGATGTGGAGGGGACACTGCTGCCTGCATCCCATTGCCAAGATGTCCTGTAGTGCAAATGGGAATTGAGTAGTTGAAAGCCCTTGTGGACAGAAAAAGCAAGAGCCTTCAGGTTCTGCTTCCTGGTGCCATTTGCTTGACTAACGTGCTCAGTTCTGCCATAAGGGAAGATTGTGCTGTGTCTGTGAGGAGTAGGATCGCTCTCTTTTTGCAAACTGATACTCTTTTCCCTGCCATCAGCCTGGCAGGGGCAGGCAGCAGCAGGAGAGCGGTTGCCTGGGAAATACGCAGCACAACCCAGTGGGAGAAACAGTAGAGTCAAGTGACAGTAAACCTTTCTCAGGTTTACCTGTTTGTTGGGGGGTTTTTCTTGGTTTTTATTTTCTTTTGTTTTGTTTGCTTGCTTTGTTTTGTTGTTATGGAGTTGCTTCTTTTGTACGAGAATAAAGAGCTCTCACACTCGTGTACTGCTGCCTAGGGGAGGAAGCACAGGCTTGTGAGGCAGCTGGCATGCTAAGTCATGTCGTGTCACTGCCAGCCAGGGATGGTTTTTTTCCTCCACATAGTCCCTTCCAGGGTAGTTGAATACAGCACTCAACATGTGAATAGAGAAGCCAGCAGTGCTTGCTTTGCACTGCACTGACCCAACACTTGGGGCCAGCAGCTGATTCAGGGTCTCAAGAATATCTTCTTTTCACAGAAAATATGTTTATTCAGCCAAAGGAAATCAGAAGATGAAACACCAGATGAAACAAAGAGAGAGCATTTGTACATAAGTCTTACCAGAAAACACGTTTGTTTCAACAGTTTCCACAGAGCATAAACACACCTGTTCGAGGTCAAGTGCCAAACTCAACTCTCTCTTAAAGACTGGCATTTTCTGACTCATCTCAACACTGCTGTTCATCCATTCCCTTTGTCTAGCTGTGGTTTTCAGCAGCTCAATGTCTTCTTTATTCTCCTTGGACTCAGGAGAAATTAACACTTGCCTGCCTGAAGGTATGTGGGTAGATATTCCTCGATGTACTACTTCTCTTAACAGCACTGTGATATTTGAAACTGTATTGGTACATTGTTGCTGTTTTCTTCCTATTTGCTTCCCTCTAACATTCTTCTGTACAGGCTGACAGGAAAATAGCCAACAAGAAAACTGAGATATTGTTGACATTCATAAAAATAACTTGTCTTCTCCATCCTTTTTTTTCACACACAGATCTTACTACTTCTGTTACAACCACCTCAAACTATCGGCAAGTGATTTCAGCAGAAAAAGATTTCAGGGATTTTAGTATGGTGCATCTTTCGGGGCTACATTTAGGTGCAATGCCTTAAACAAATGGACCAAAATGGCCAAAAAGTCCAGATTTCCCAGGCTTATAGTGAGCAATGGCACAGCTCTGTCCTGAGGCGTAAGCCGGTGGAAGTCCCAGAAGAGGCACAATGGCTCTGGTGCCAGATCTACTGGACATGTGCTCAGTGTTTCCGTGGTGGTGATTGCATGAGAACACCTTCTGTATATACATGCATGGTTTGGCCATCTTCAGAATCTTCCTGTTATGGCTCATAAACACACAGAATGAAAAACCCCTCAGCAAGCTCCAAAAATGAGTGTCTAGAAGAGGAAGGGCTGAAGCACCTCTCCCTCACCGTAAGCAGCAATTGTTTTATTAATGTGGTCTACCTTGTTTCTCTCTCCCTAGAAGTGTACTCTGAGGAATGTTTCAGTTTCCACGTATCTGACTTTTCTTTGGTCATCTGATAGTTCAAAGGTTTGCAAGGTAAGTCTGCTTTCCTTTTCGTGAGCTATTGTTAGGCTACGTATAAAAGCATGGCAACTACCCTGAGTGGTGAATTATCAAGACGTGCCCAAAGGCACCCCTCTTCCCCACGAGCTTTTTGTGAGTGTGTGGCTTTTCTTTCCCTTCCTGCAGTTGCTGTGTTCATCCTCCCTCTCGTGCACACTGAGGAGCGGAATACACTGATATAATTCCACTGAATTTGAGGGGAAGACCTCAAATTACAAATTACATTGGTGAGTCACCCTTCTGTCCTTCACACAGTCACCCTGATCAGAGTTGTATTTAAAGGCATAAAATCAGTGCAACTGTCAGAAGCTATGAACTATCCAGGTGGAACTCATTAGACCTTAGGCGACCATGCAGATCTGTAACTTGCCTGAAGGTACCCAAGTTTAACCTCCTAAAACTCCAAAATTTTATCTCTGGCTATGACTTCATCTAATTTATTCTCTAGTTGATGCAGAGTTTTTGCCTTCTATCTTCCTCCTACACAGTTTCCCATCTTTTGCATCTTCCTTTTTTCCCCCTCATTATTGCTTTTGCTCTTCAGCTGCATGATATAATAAAGTGTGCTTTTTTCCCCAAAGCATTTCTGCATGAGGCTGTAGTGAAGCTAAGGCTGTGGCGAAAGGAAAGATACCACAAATGTATCAAGTGGTAATTTAAATTGTACTGCTGAGTAATATAAAAAATAATATGTCTCGTGTTAGTCAAACAATAGAGCATTTGATAAGCTATCTGCAGCTGAGAGGATCGTTTTCAAAGGGCTGTCCACCTGCAGCACAAAATTCAAGGATAGGAGGTAAACTTCAGGCTGAACTCCCAGCCAAGGATCCTCGCCACCCTTTCCTATTCTTTCTTTGTGGTGGAGGCCAGGATGCAAGAGCTGGGGACTAGAACATTTGACAAGGTTCTTTTTATTGTAGCAAGAAACAGCGAAATGGAAAGGAGGCATAAGGATAGTGAGGGATGGAAAAGATTGATAATTGTTTCCTTGGCAACTGAAACTGTGGAGCCTCATGCAGGAATCCCTGAGAAAAATCCTAGATGATCATAATGGTCTCTTCTGCCTTCAGACTCTGTTCCAGGCTAAGTTTACACATCACAGTGTGGTGCTGCATAAAGGGATTGAGTTAGTGCTAAATGGAAACCAGAAGCTGTAGGGTTGTAAGAAATCCTTGGGAAGAAGAGAAGCACTATTGTCTCCCTTTCACAAAATGGGGAACGTTTTATAATGCAAAAGATGAAAAGATTGAATAACTTGGCAGAGATTATTAAAAATGTCTTTTCAACACAGAGGACAGCGACATACAAGCCTCTGCTATCTCTCACATCACTGCAATGAGAACATAACCCTCCTCACTTGAGACTGCACTGTCCAAGGAATTAGCAGAAGGGCTAAGGGAGCAGAAAGCAGGTGAAGTGGCTGCTGTTTAGTAAGTGCTGTTTGCCCACCACGTAGTTCAGTCCTACACAGGGCAGCACGAAAGGGTCCCAGTCCTGCAGCGTTTGGCTGCAGCAGCAGTGAATCTTCATTAGTGGATTTAAATGTAAGAACTGGGGCATATATATGAATATTAATGAAAGGAAGATTGACTAACTTCATGCTATTAAAAGATTTCTAGTCTCAGGGAGTAGGTGGAGCCTTTTGAAAGATGTATAATGAAATACAATATGTGATACACAAGAAGCTCTAAGAATGTGGATTTTGATCCCTTCCAATTTTCTGTTTATATAGTGCTTTGGAAGTGGGAAATGGAAAGATGCCCTCATTTGAACATTTTTCTTTTTTTCTTCTTTATGTCCCACATGCAGGTGTTTGTTAATGCAAAATATCATGGCCGTGCATTCTGGGGAGCCACTTGGCAATGGGCAGCTAGTATTGATTTCTGCTCCAAAAATAGGGCATCAAATGCTTGTATATTTATAGATGTATGGGTGCATGTATATATATATATATATATATACATATACATATATATATGAATGGGTGCTGCAAAGGTGTAAAAGACAGAGGAAGGTTACATCAGAATAGTAATTAATTACCTTGCCAGTTCCAACACGAAGTTTTGTGCCAGCATTGCTCGTAGCAAATAAATGCTGGAAAGCTTTTATACAGTTCCATGCCTGTGAAAGGCATTCCTGAGAAGAGGCTGGTGTATTACTACACATTCACTAGAAACCAGAGATTCAGGGCAGCAGAATTTCCAGACAGTCATGTGAGAATGAAGTGCTGCAGCATCAAGACAGCCAGTCCACTTATGTCTGTCTGTTCAAAATGTTAAATAATTGCCAAGGCCTGCATTGCTATCAGTAACTTCTTAGAGAGGCTTAATGAGAGGAAACCAGCTTTGTGAGTGATTCCCTGTGCAAGTGAGTGGAGATGTTACACGTCTGTCTGAGGCTCTGCAAGGAGCCAGCGATTGTGGCAGCTCTAACAAAGCAGACAGAGAAAATGAAAGGATCCTTAGAGAGCCAATATATATTTTTTTATTTTTTGACATCTGTGATGGGGATGGCTGGCATATAGCACAAAATGAAATTTGTTTTCCCCAAGACATTCTTCTGGGCTAACAGTAATTTCACAAATAAAATACTGTGTAAGTACAATGCCAGAATGGCCACGTTTGCAGGTTCAGTGACAAGGGACTAGCATAGCGCATGCCAGCCAAAATAAGATGGGAGAGTCTTGCCTTACTATCTGCAGTATTTCTTAAAGATAATTAATAACAGGGTATCTATGTGTGTTTAGCAGGGTGTGTGATTATACAAGTAGTATATAAAATGGGAAATGCAAAGGTAAAACCAATGTGTTTGTTCTTTATTGCTCTCCTGTTTAAAAACTTACTGGTGTTTTTTTCCCTCCCCTCTTTTTCCAATTATTTTTCACCCTTTAATAACCAAAATATGATGTCTCCAATTCCTCTTCTTTGATGAAGGTCATTTGGAGACCTGAATAACAATGCCAGATGGATGTGTAGCTTTTATAAGGAACAGAAATTTCACTGTCTGGAGAGGCAGCTGTTCCTTTAGGGCAAAAACAAGATGGAAGATATTTAAGGCAGCAAAAATGAAAAAGGAATTCAATTTTACTATTTTGACTTATGGGTATCCAAAATGAGACATCAAGGTTGAGATTAATTTCGTGTAACATTCTCAATCTACAAGAAAAGCCCTGGTTATCGAAGCCTTCCTCTATAGACAAAGGAGAGAGCCAGGCAAGGCCAGAGGCTGATGTCTGCCTTATCTCATAATGAAATGAATATTATTTCTTTCCATTCACAACAAAGGAATGGAGTTTAGAGACTGAGTTTCAAAGAAATGTATGTAGGTAACTTCAGTTAAAAAGGATCTATTACGTCTGTCCTGGTTGAATCGAGCAAGGCAAGTTCTCTCCAAAGTAGATGTAAAAATGGTTTCCTCCTACCCAAAAGGTCTGTAATCAATCAAAAATACAGTAAAAGAGCACAAATGAGGAAATGCAGGATAGGAATTTCTGTGGAACAGGAAGAGAGGGATGTACTGGAACAGAACCAAACCTTCCAAAGTTTCAAGGAAGTACACTCCACAGTATGACGTTATCCACATTTTTCAAGATGCACATTTTCTTTCCAGAAAGGCAAGTCAGTTGGCTAGGTTAATTCATTACCTTGATTTGGGGAACAGCACATTGTCCCTGACTCTTATAAGTTTCAGCTTCTTTGGTATTTTTCTTTAAGTCCTAGTTCCTGGAGTCATGTGATTTAATAAACCCTGGATTTTACTTAAAAAGAAAAAAAACCTCACTTTTTTTTTTTTTAATAGATTGTAGAGTAAAACTTGCAGATACAAACTGTAAAAGCCCCAAATAGGGAAAAGTAAATACTAAACCAAACATGTATGATTCTTTTGCCAGCCTTATGATATCTGAATACTCAGACTTGAACACCAAGTTGGCATTAATGGAGTGTTAACATGATCCACTGCTTGCC
Organism: Corvus kubaryi; assembly: GCF_017639235.1. NCBI lineage: Eukaryota > Metazoa > Chordata > Aves > Passeriformes > Corvidae > Corvus > Corvus kubaryi. The sequence continues at coordinate 10,588,757 of NW_024582061.1, read as the reverse complement.
TTCCAAAACTGTGTTAGCTGTGTTATAGATGTAAGGAAAAGAAGGATGTAATTCTCTGTGTGGCCTTCCTCTTTTCTTCCCCTTCCCCTGTGTATTCATAAAGCCACATTTTGCCCCATATGTGCAGCTCAAGAGACATTTAGAGGTACAATTATGGTGCAAACATAACTGGGTCATTACCACAAAAACACAACAAACCGCTCTAGCTAAAGTATATGTATTGCAAGCCTGTGATGTTAAAATCAGATTTCCTTAAAGTGCTTTCGGTTGCAGACAATGAAAACAGCCCGTATGGCAGGAGACCACTGAAAACAACTTCCAAGGAAAGGTTCCAGTTTTTACAATAGCAGCATTCCATCTGATGTGCAGACCTTGGTTCATAATTCAAAGGGAGACAGCCAAGGGAACTAGTAGGATTAGACTATGGGAATTCAACTGAACAATGTTTTGCATTCAGATAATTGCATGAAATTGGGCTATTAGTGTAAGTTTTGTAAATTGAAACAACATAAAACAAAGTAAAATATTCCCAGTGTATACATTCAACTAGTGTGTGAAAAGAGGACCCCACCTGACTTCAGACAAAGCACAGAGAACTTCCATTAACTCTTCAGAGCTATGTCCAAATATTGTTCTCAGTTTCACAGGTTCCTCAAATGGACTTTCAAAGGGAAACTCTTTTTATTGAACAGTAAGTAAATAAACATAATGTAGTAGTGACCTTGTGGTTTTCACTGGCAAGAAAACTACTAATATGTCCTTTATCTGACCTTAATTTAACATTGCATAAAATATTGCTGAAAAGAACTGGAGAAGGAAAGAATTTCGTCTCAAATTGCAGCTGCTTGCTCCAGCAGCTCTCCTAAAAAAACTTTGGCAGCAGCTGCAGCTTGAGCCTTTTTAACTTCTTCCGTGGCACAGGATTATTCTGTCCTGTGGCTTTCCCGTAGCTAAGCAGAAAGGTTATCAGAAGTGTCCCAAGTTCTCCTGTGTCTTAACTTCTTGGTCTTTCCTTTTCACCCTACTTTCTCCCTTGGGACTCAGCCTGTGTTTAGAAGGAGCATTTATAGAGGCCAGTTTTGGAGGCGGCTTTGACAACGCAGCTCCACTCCAGTAAAGTCATCACAGCAGAGAAACACTGGCCCACCACTGACTCAGGCTAATTATTCTAATGCTTTGACCTCGGTCTGGGTAATGCCTGCTGCCATGGCGTCTGAGAAGGAAGAGTGCAATTAGTCATGCATTTATCTTTATGGAAGACTTGGATGCTCAGGAGCATGTGCAGCCACACGTCTCACTGCACTGCCAAGGCAAATGCCCATGTCACTAATGTCTCTGTGCACTTCAGAGGCAATTTCACATTTGCCTATGTCTTTCCTCCCATTTTTGAGGAAGTTAAATGATTTTAGTGACTTCGGTGATGAACATAGAATATGACAATATCAAATAACCAATTAATGTATCTGTGTCAGTAATTCAATCTTGTTCACAATGTTTTTCAGCTTAAATCCGTATCAGAGTACAGAAGAAAACACCAGGTCAGCATCTTGTAATGAATGTTAAACATAAAAGACAGTTGAGCTGTGAATAAGAGGTACCTTAGTAACACCAGAGCTTTCAGCTCATTTCTCTGTCTCTGAATTTAGCAGCAGAGTAAGCCTTTCATGGCATCTAATGTTGTTCCCTGGATTCTGCTCTGTGCCCAGTCTATATGAGCCTTAAATTCCAAAGGAAGAGGGGTTTGTTGCTGTTCTTGGAGGGTGATTTCCATGCTGGTTTATCCCACTGACAGAAATTTTGCCCGGAGATTCTGACTCAGGTTTGCCTTTTTTGGATTAAATTGTTTCTTTTTCAAACATTGTCCTTAACAAACTCTTCTTTTTCTCGACGATTAAGGCTTTTCAAGTGTTTTATGCCTCTCTATTATGCCTGCCTGTCACAAGTCTGTACAATGGTCTTTTAAAGTTTACTTAGGGCACAGCTGCACTGTGACACACCATGGTGCAAATATCCCCGAGGCAAAGCTGAATGAGCCGGCTCCAAAACTGGGATTTGTACTCTGTCTGTCTGTTTAATAGAGAGAGACAAGGACCATCTTTTCTGGCTTACTTTGCTCTGTGTCTGTTGAATTTGATACAAAGGGGTCATGGTTTGCAGGCTGGGCTTGTAAGCTCTACTTTTGGAAAAGAAAAAAAGTAATGAAGGTAACAAGGAGTTGCACATCACCCCGACTGCAGTGTTCAATGCTAACCAAGGGTGTTCGGTGGGGTACAATGCTGTGGAAGCAAATAATGTGAAACGTGGTTTAGGAATCACAGAATCTGGGTCTCAAGTATAGTGATAGAAGGTAAGTTTCTTGCTGTACAAAGATTTGGATGGTGACATTTCACTGAAAGATGGGAAAGCAACATGGGGAGAAAAGGTCTTTAGGATGACATAAAGGCAGGAAAACTGTAGAAAGATGAATGTGAACGAAAAAAAAGAGTAGAGAACAGAAGTATAGGTATTGTGTGGCAGCTATTGAATGGGAGGGAGCCTGGGGTTGTAACTTCTAGAGGGACCAGAAACCGTCAACAGTAGGAAACCAAAGTAGATTTGAGGGAAGGGAAGAGGGCTGCTAAAGCATTTCTCTTAGGAAGATCAAGCTAGCAGCATCTGTCAGCAGGTGCAAAAGCTCACTAGAGGCGAAGGTCATGGATGATATTTTGAAAGTGTTCTTTCCAGCTGTTCCTGCTAAAATCGGGCAACGCATCCACTGATTGCCTGATTTAGGTATTCTTACTTTCCAAAAAACACTGGTCATTGACTCTGGCAAAACTTACTGATCGGTCCTGTTCATTATATAAATTAGGATAGCGTTTGATTGATCTCTGGTATAAATTATATCTGGGCCTTATCTTTTTATATGAAGTTCAAAACGTTTCTGGAATGGGATGAGAGATGTATCCTGAATTATAAAGTGATAACTAGAAACAGATGTGAGGGAAGATTCTGCAAAGTCTGGGTATTTTTTGGAAGTATTTATTGACAGTGCATAAAGTGACAGGAAGGTTTGTTGATCCTGTTTTGTGGGAGGAGCTTAATGGATATATGTGTAAGTGACTTTTTCAGTGAGCACTATGTTCAAAATATTTGATATTTTATATTAAAATATATTTTATAGTAAATTCACTGTACTTGAAAATTACTGTTCTTAAGTTCCAAAGCTACAACAGAAAAGGTTTGGCTTGCTCTTTTTTTATGTGTGTGTCATTTTATAACACAGTGAAATAATATAATTGCTGTTATGATCAATGCTTGTTGATTATTGTTATTAGAGTATTATTTTAAATAGGGTAAGTTAGCTAAGGAGAGATGGAATTGCTTGCAGTTGCTCAGTGAATAAGAATTAAGGATAGTTTGATAGAGCAAAATATATCTGCGGTGCAGTAATTTCTAAATGTGGCGTGTCTATGTGTTACAAAATGCTAAATTATGAACAAAAGAGGATAGTTAAGGGTGAGATTGGTTGAAGGTATGAACGAAAAGAGACCAACAGTTCGGAGATCTACACACCTCTTTACTGGAGGAACACTAAGCCCATTATTGTAATGCATTTTCTCTGGAAAACTGAAGAGACATGGATTTGAGATAAAAGGTTTTGGCTGGTAGTGAAAGGGAGGGAGTCAGAGAAGGCAGAGTTACCATTCTTAGCAGGAATAGTATGAAGCTGTATATCAGAGACGTGTTGCAAACCCAATGCCAGGGCTCCAGGAACATGATTAAATAGACAGCCTGAGGTATTTGCAAGAAGATGATGAGCCTGTCAGAAAACAGAGATGCTCTTGGGCAGTCTCTCTAATGTCTCAATGAAATTCATAGTGGAAAATGTGGAAGAAAGCCATTTATTAGACACCTCTACTGTTTTTTTAATGAAAGACTATTTCTCAGAGTTACCTCTGTATATTTGTGCATTTCTCCAGCTTAGAAGCTCAGGATTGAAAACAGAGCACACATGTATCTCTTGCCTTTTACTTTTAACATAGGGAGAATCTGGTATTTCCATGGGCATTTCTGGTGCCAGTTCTCAATATCACTTCTTACATTGTTACAACATGAGGCTATACAGGAGTGTCTTGTTAAGCTACCAAAATACAAACACTGATACCCTTAGAAAGTTTGGGGTTTTGGGTTTTTTCCTTTCACTTTTTAACCTAGCAAAAATACTTTCTAGTACTTTCATTGGACTTTATAGTATAAAACTATTCTGTTTCGAAGTTGGCTTTTTTCTCTCCTCGTGCCAGTGCTGTTGCTACTGTACTTCCTCAGCTAGTTAAAAGGAGCAGGGCAGAAGAAACCCACAGCACAGGTTTGCATCAAGCAATGTATGAGTGTTCAGAAATAGAACATAAGAGCACAATAAGACCGAGATGTGTTGTTCTCTAAATGGTTTGAGTCTTTTTTATGTCACATACCATGCAACTTTCCATAGCACACAGCTTTGCAGAGAGTGAAAGAAAAACATTAGTTAAAAAAAAAGCTCTCTCTGCTCCCTTAGACACAAGTGTAGATAAGAAAATTAGATGTCTGAGAGCATTGGGAATACCCCAACAAACTGTCTGAAGGTCTTCACAAAGCCAGGCTAGAACACTGCCCTCAAACATTTTTTCAATGTGTAGTTCAGTAAATTGCAAACATTCACAAAAACATACTTCTTCACAAATTTCAGCAGCAGCAAAAGAGCAGGAGAAAAAACCCCTGTTTTTAACACAAATATTGTTCACAGAAGGAAAATATATCAGCAGTAGCTCTGGTCACTGAGTCCTAAACAAGAAATAACTGGAAGTTAAATTACTGGGCAGTTGCCTGGATCCACTGGAAATAACGTCGATGATTTTTGGTTCGCTTCAGTGTCTCTGAACCAGGGTTCTGATGTACAGTTTTGAGAATCGTGTTTCTGGATTAGGGTATTACATTTGCCACAAAAATCAAGGTGATTGGGAAGTCCTTCAGGGTTGGAAAGAGGGTCTAATTTCACACCTTTCTTTCCAGCAAAACCTAGGGAACAACAAGAAGTGAGCACTTCCACGAAGAGCCTTCTGAGGACGCTCTTGTTTCTATCACTGCAGTGTGGGTGCACATTTCCACGGCTGAGGATGCAGCTTCTGAATGTCCCTCTGTGTGTATTTACTTCTGAGGTTCCTATCCAAAATGTTGTGGGGTTTTTTCTCCCCCTTACATCCTTCACAAAACAAACTCTCAGTTTCCAGGTGAAGCCTGTCATCATTAATCTAATCATGCTTTGCACAGCCTTTGATTTTTTTGCATCCTCAGCCTTGACCCAGTGATAAATCAGAGCAGCTGTCGCTGTAGTGGAAAGCTCAGTAATGTCAAAAGCTTCCTGGTGTATGTGCAATGGGAAGTCATTCAACAGTAAGTAAATAACCCTTGCAAGTCACACTGTTAGAAAAGATTGCTTCTACTCTCCCCTTGAGCAGGATGTCTCGTATCTTGCTCCATATCACCATGGATCACAGCAGGATACCAGAGGAAAGAATTTCTCACCTTCCAAGTCAGTTACTTCTTATGATAAATGCATTTGCAAGCTGCAGTGTAAAACTTAGTTAAAATTATAGCTGTTTTCACTTTGTGAGTTTGTGAAGTTCCAGGATTTCTGGCCTGTATTAATGTCCTAACAAAATGTGGTTTATTTGTTCAGATTTCTGTTTTAGTGGAATCTGAAGTGTTCTGTAGGTCTTTGGGGATTTAATTTGTTTTGTTTATATTGATATAATTAACTGTCATTCTTGACTTAAGATACTTGTTAGAAGCATGTAAGGTGTTTTGGGTTTGGTTTTTTTTGCTGTTCCAAAGCGAAAGGAAAAACACAGCCTCCACCACAAATCCCAGCATGTCATCTCATCAAGGGATATCTGTATGAAGTTCTTGCTGGTTATTCTGTAGCACCTTTTATCTGTGCACCTGCAATAGGTGAAAAGGAGATGAGAGAGAGGGAGAGAAGGTAGTTGGTCCTAAATTGGTGGGAGTCAGCTACCGCAAAGATGCCAAGTTCATTATGCATAAATCCTGCCCTGGTTCATCAAGACAAATGGGTGAAGTAAATGTCAGTCAGGCTGACACAAGTGATGTGGCTTTCCAGGAAAAAGCATGACTAGGACTGCAAAAAACTAAAGAAATTAAACAACAGTACAAAAATCCTAAAGTTAATGTAACTACTAAGAGGAGCAGGACCTAGAACTGCAAATGCAATGCCCCCAAGTATGGCTCCAGTGAAAGAAGAGGCTAAGCAGGACAGAGGATTATATGAGATTAGGGAAATTTTTCCACACCTTCTGGGAAACAGCAGACCAAACAAGAGGATGAACTGTAACATAACAGGTAACCGCCTCACAGCTCCTCTTTCAATGCTGGTTACTGTTTAACAACGGGACTTTAATTTGGAGGTGTCTGGTGGAACGTGTGAAATCGCAAGGGAATAGGGAATATGTGATCGAATGTGACAGTTCTTAAATTGGCCCAGGAAGCGGGGAAGTAACATAAATACCAGTTTGGTCTCAAAAGACACAGAAACTGGGGAACAAGAACCCAAACACAAGACAAGGAGATTATTTTCGTGAACTGAACTCTGGGAACTGGAGCAGGAAATCGTGTTAGCCGAGACAGTGAATGAGTTAGCAGTTGCAGTGTATTTCATTATGGATGACATCTTAGAAATGTGAGAGAAGTTGTCTCACGCTTTAGTCTGGAAAGTTACCTTTGGATCTTGGTGAAACAAATTATCTACAGGCAATCTGAAATGTACCAAAGGTAGCCTTACGTCCTCTGTTACTAGAGGCACTGTTAGGACAACAATGAAATGTGATATCTTTAGGTGAAGATGATAGGCAGGGTCTGAAATGTATTTTGTAATTAAGTATTTCAAGGGTCTTAACTGCCAAAACACCCAGAGAATCTGAAGGAGAGATGGATTCCTGTTCACTTACTGAGGTCTAGCTTATTAACAGAAAAAGCAAACCACATTTTGCAAACAGAAAGAGTATGTGACTGCACGCTCCAATGCCAAACATACGTGCACACAACTGCTTACACTGAAGTCATATTGGAATGACATGGGGGTTTTTAAGCTTTTGGTGGCTATTGTTTAACCTGCACTGCAGATTTGCAGGAGAGGTTGGGAAGGACAAGAGAGAGTGAGAGAGATGGCAGCAATGAAGTACCTGACATGGCACGTTTCCACAAATGGTGGGTATGTAATTATAACAAGAGGCTAGAGTGCTCTTTTGAGCTGAGCTGTTTTCAGGGACTGGCAACTAGCAAAGAAAAACGTTACGTCCTAATGGGTTCTGGTTTTAGTAAATTAAAAGGAGTATCAAAGACATTCTTCCACCTATCAGCATTTTCATGGAGCAGAAGCAATCCTCAGGCCCTGATTTTTTTTATTTGCTCAGATAAAAGGGAAAAAATGTGGTGTTATGCAAGTTTTTCTGCATTCAGTTTTCTGTTAGATGTTTCAAAAACTATGGGGTGTGTGTGGTTTTGTCCTACTGTGGTCTTCTTTTTGCAATGTTTAACATCTTTGCATGGGATTTTATAGCTTAGATTTTTACGTTTGATTTAAGATTTATGTTGTAAACACCCATGAAATATTCTGTAAAACATCTCTCCACCGTACAAATTGAAAGAAAATTATATCGTACTGACTGAGACTTTTAGAATGAAAGCATAGGTCTTGTGCTAGAAGGCCTGAAATACTCATCATCATTGATTGCCTTTGATAAAAGGGCATCTGTGGACTTTTTGACCCTGAAGATGCCTAATGTAAAACCAAGTGGTTTTTTTTGAGATTTCACGCCCTCCCCTTACTCGTTGTGTCTATATTGAGCCACATCTTCAGCTGATGTGATTTCAGCTTTCCTTATTTCCATTGCCAAGGACTTGCCATGCTTTATTTTCCTTTGCTCTCTGAGTGATATTACGATGTGATATGCACTGTGTGAGGTACAGGTATAGCTTACTGTTTTACTTCTCTTATGTCAGCAAAATGAATTCTTCGCTCCTTCCATCCATCTCTGGGAGTGAGCCATTTCTGTTGCAATGGATGTGCTCTGGATGAACTGATAGCCTGTTTAATTGTGAGTCCAACTGCAAAATACGTGAGCCCAGCTCTAATCTGTGGTGGGATCTTTTCCCAGCTGTCACTGGTGCTCCTTAGTGACGGTGTGCCCTGGGAGCCAAAAGGGCCATCCATGTCCTGGGATGGATCCAGCACAGCATCTCTGGCCAGTCAAGGGAGATGATTGTTCTGCTCTGCTCTGCGCTGCTGCAGCCTCACCTTGAGTCCTGTGTGCAGTTTTGGGTGCCACAATATAACAAAGGATTTAAAACTATTAGAAAGCATCCAAAGGAGGGCCATTAATATGGTGAAGGTCCTTGAGGGGAAGCCATACGAGGAGCAGCTGAAGTCATTAGGTAGGTTCAGCCTGGAGGAGACTGAGAGGAGACCTCATAGCATTCTACACCTGCTTCCTGGGAGAAAGCAGAGAAGCAGGCACTGGCTTCTCTCTGGTGACCAGTGACGGGACCCGAGGGAATGGTCCAAAGCTGTGTCAGGGGAGGTTTGAGCAGGATATTAGGAAAAGGTTCTTCCCCCAGAAGGTGGTTATACAGCAGAACAGGCTTCCCAGGGGAAGTGGTCACAGCACCAAGCCCGACAGAGCTAGAGAAGTGTTTGGACAACGTTCCCAAGCACATGGTGTGACTTTTGAGGTTGTCCTGTGTAGGGTCCCCCTCCCAGCTCAGTATATTCTGTGGTTCTATGACTGCTGGACTCACCCCTGCTTCTGAGGAGAGCAGGGCTCAGGAGAAACCCCGTGGTGAAAAGGTCTCCCTGTCCTTACGTCTGCAATCCCCTGGAGCAACAGTAATGCTGCCTGGATGTCCTGTCACCTAGCTCTGCCCTCATTGCTGCGCTTTCTACCTTACCGCTGGGATGTTTGTTACTGTTTCAGCTCTCAAAACTCCGTGCACAGCCTGTGGGAAGAGCCCAGGCACCACTCAGCCTGCCCTAAGGGCTGAGGGACGGGACTACCAGCTTCCCGACCTCGCTGTGCCGTGGGGAGAGCGCAGTCAGGAAGCAGCGGATCCTGAGACCGCGCCGCCCGCGGAGCAGACACCGGGATCCACCAGGGCACCTCCAGACGCCTCGGCGGGGCGGGGCAGGGCAGGGCGGGGCAGGCGGGAGGCGCCGGGCGGAGCTGCGGCCGCCCCGCCCCTCACGGCTCCCGCGGGGCGCGCCCCTGGCCCCGCCCCTCCGTTCCCCACCGCCGGAACGGAGGGGCGGGGCCAGGGGCGCGCCCCGCGGGAGCCGTGAGG